>NC_134092.1:49379373-49679373 GCF_000715075.1 Nicotiana tabacum | reverse complement strand
GACCGCAGAGTTCGTGATGTTGCATTCATGGTCGGGGAGAGAGTGTTGCTTTGGGTACCACCCATGAAGGGTGTAATAAAGTTCGGAAAGAAGGGCAAGTTGAGCCCTAGGTATATCGGACCTTTTGAGATTCTAGAGAGAGTGAGAGAGGTGGCTTACAGGCTTGCGTTTCCACCGGGGTTATCAGCAGTTCATCCGGTGTTTCACGTGTCCATGCTTCGGAAGTATCACGGTGATCCGTCCCACGTGTTATATTTCAGCTCTGTCCAGTTGGACAAGGATTTGACTTACGAGGAGGAGTCGATGGCTATTCTAGCCCGGCAGGTTCGACAGCTGAGGTCTAAGAGTTATCCTTCAGTTCGAATGCAGTGGAGAGGTCAGCCCATTGAGGCAGTTACTTGGGAGTCCGAGTCACATATGTGAGTATATATCCACATCTTTTCACCAGTTCAGGTACTTTTTTATGTCCGTTCGAGGATGAACGGTTGTTTTAGAGGTGAAGAATGTGATGACCCGATAGGTCATCTTATATTTTAGAACCTAATTATGTGTTTCAAGGTCTCAAAAACCTCATTTTAACCTTTCTCGATTTGCGTGCGCAATCCGGGTGTTCTTCCAGAAGGCTTATATGTTAAAAACTGATAAAAATAAGAATGTTTGCTTTAGAAATTCATTTAAGTTGACTTCGGTCAATGTTTTGAGCAAACGGACCCGGATCTATATTTTGACGGTCCCGGTGGGTCCGTATCGTAATTTGGGACCTGGGCGTATGCCCGGAATCGAATTTGGAGGTCCCTAGCCCGAGTTATTATTTTTTGTTGAAAATTGAAAGTTTGAAAGATTTATGATATTTAAGAATCGACTAATGTTTGGATTTATTGATATCGGGTCCGTATTTTGGTTTCGGAGCCTGATACAGGTCCATTATAATATTTATGACTTTTCTGTCGAATTTAGTGAGAAACGGAGTTGATTTGATGATTTGATGTGATTCGGACGTTCGGTTGTGAAAATAGAGGTTTGAAAGTTTTCTTAAATATTTCATTTGATTTGGTGTCTGATTCGTAGTTCTAGGCATTATTTTTGTGTTTTGTTCATGCGAGCAAGTTTGTATGAGGTTTTTGGACTTGTGTGCATAATTGGTTTGGAGCTCCGAGGGCTCGGGTAAGTTTCGGATAGGGTACTACGAAAGCTTTTTGCACTTAGAAATCGGGTTTTGACCAAGCGGGCCCGGGGTCGATTTTTGACTTTTTGGGGAAAAGTTTAGGGAATCTAAATTTATGCATTGTAATTGATTTCTTTAGCAATATTTGATATTATTGAGTCGTTTGTGGATAGAAACGAGTGGTTTGGAGGTGGATTCCAGAGGAAAAGTGGTAATTGAGAATTGAGTGGCCTTTGGAGCGAGGTAAGTGTCGTGGTTAACCTTAACTTGAGGGAATTAGGAACCCTCGGACCATTTGCTATGTGAAATTCATGTGAGCGGCGTATATGTGAGGTGACGAGTACTTATGCGCCGCCAATATATCTGTTTTTCCTGTTTCTCCCGTTTTTCTCATATTGTCTATTTTCCTGTCTTAATTGTTACATACTCTACTTGTGTTCCCATGCCTAATTGCTCCGTGTTTAGACTAGTGTTGTTAAATTGATCGTTCTTATCATGTTTACGGATCTTCTGGTGATAATTGAGTATTGACTCCGAAGTTGAGGTTGATATTATAGAACCAAATGTTGAAGTAAGGCTTGTACTTGTTATTCTATCTCCATGTTGTTATTTGTTCATTGCATTATGGTAAGGGAGAGTGTTAATGCACGAAGGGTGATGTCGTGCCATATTGTGAGTGTTAATGACGAAGGGTGATGACGTGCTATATTGTGAGTGTTAATGCACGAAGGGTGATGCCGTCCCATGTTATGAGAGTTAATGCACGAAGGGTGATGTCGTATCGTTTCTATTGATTTTATGGTGAGGTTGAGAGTAAAAGCACGAAGGGTGATGCCGTGCATTTTTCCTTTACTGTGTTTACTTGTCCTTATTGGTTCATAGTATATTGGTTGTTCACGTTACAATTCTGTTGTAGTTCTCTATACCGTATTCCCCTCAGCATGTTCCCCCTTCCAATAGTACATGTTTAGCTATTATTTGTACATATACTATTAAATTGCACAGGTTTGTTATGTAGGTGTCTTGTCATTGCTTCGTCACTACTTCGTCGAAGTTAGACTCGACACTTACCAGTATATGGGGTCGGTTGTACCGATACTGCACTCTGCACTTCCTGTACAAATTTTGGTATTGGTCATAGCTGATCGAGAGGCGTAGCAGCTCGGACTGGTTCATCGGAGACTCAAAGAAGATCTGTTGGCGTTTACAGATCTTGAAGTCTCCGTCTATCTTTTTTGTTTCTTTTTATTGTTTCTTTCGTTCAAACAGTTGTATTTCTTTCAGACTTTTACTTGTAGTAAATTCTAGAAGTTCGTGAATTGTGACTCTAGATTTGGGTGGTAGTAATTAATGAAATTTTTATATTATTCCGCACTCGCTGTATTTTATTTTAGCTTATTTGTCGTTATTTACTGAATTGAATAAGGATTGGCTTAATAATTCTCTAATGTCGGTTTGCCTAGCAAGTGGAATGTTAGGCGCCATCACGGTCCTGGCGGTGGGAATTCCGGGTCATGACAATTCTGCCCAGATAACAAGCTATGCGATCGCGAAGAAAATGATCGCGATCGTGGAGACCAACTTCTGCAAACCTACGCGATCGCTGAAGGTGAGACACGTTCGCGAAGAACACTTGACCAGGTTAACCTTCAACTACGCGTTCGCGACAACACAAACCGGGATCGCGGATCACAACTTACCAAAGCCACGCGATAGCGACTAGATCTTCGCGTTCGCGAAAGGCATTTGATTAGCCTTTGACGAGACTTTCCTTCAGTACGTTCGCATGCCATCCCATGCGTTCATGATGGCTATTCTCCTGGAATACCGCGATCGCGTAAAGACTCTCCGCGATCGCGAAGAGCATTAACTGGCAGCGGTCCGTTTTTTCAATTTTAATACATTTTTACTAGTTTTCTTCCGTATCTTCTCTAAATCACGTGATACTTGAAATATGCCAATGAACCTCAACAAATGCCTTAGTTTCTCAACAAAATAATACAAAAGTCTAAGTATCAAGAAAACATAAGTTGGTAAAATGCCAACTTATCAGAAGTCAGGTTTGCATTTGCGGCATTCCCTAGGACTGTCAGGCATCACATTTGCAATGCATTAGTCGCATTTGTAGGGTTTGAATTTGCGTATCCCAGGTCGCATTTGCGAGATCCGCTGCTGAGAAAAATAGTGAGATTTCAGGACTTAGCTTCATTTATCACATTCTTTAGCCCTAGACTCGGTAGGAGATGATTTTGAGAGGAGATGTTTATACAAAACTATTGGGTAAGTGACTTTGATTCATTTTTAATTATATAACATGATTGTTTATGAGATTTAACATCTAAATCATGAGAATTGAAGAGAAATTTTGGGGAATTTTATCTATATATTGAAAAATAAAAATTCAAGATTTGAGAGTCGAATTTGACTCAAATTTGAAAAATAAACACACATACGGACTCGTGGGGCTAAGGGTAGTCGAGATCTACCCTTCCACTCGGGATTTGACCGGGAGGGCCTGAGGTAGACTTTTGTTGACATTTGGGGAATTGTGTAAATAGCTTAACTTTATTAATCAAAATTGGTTTCTCTTATATTGTTTGATGATATTAATTCATTTCTGGTTAGATTTGAGCCGAGCATAGGTGAATTTTAAGAGAAAAGCTATTTTTAAGTGTTAAATTAGCCTAATTGAGATAAGTATCTTGCCTAACTTTATGTAGGGAAATTACCCCTTAGGATTTGATCTAATTACATTATTTGTACTATGCGAAAATATGCGTACATGTGGTTACAAGTGTTTACATGGGCTTATGAGTGGTAATTGACCGGATTAGACTCTTAGGCTATTAATATGCCTTGAATTTAATTTGTTGTTATATGAATCACATCTTCTTGTTCATTTACTTTCCGTACTTTTGTATTGTTGTTGTAATTCTTGTATACATTGTTGTTGAGCAGTGGTCTATATATTATTGTGGCATTGGTATTACTGCTTAAAAAATGGTGTGGCATATGGGCATGTGGCGTGATGTTGGGCATATTTTCATATGTTATTATATTAATTTACTCGTATTTTTACCGCTTTTTAGTTATATTTGATATTGAATACGCCCAACTTAGTTTGATTATAGAGTTTTATAGTTATTTGAGTGTTAATGGATAATGCAGGTACATTGGAGATGGATTTTGAACAAAATGACGAATTTGGAGTATATGGTGAATTAATATTACATAGAGTCTTTATGTTGAAGACCAAAATCATTCAATGTGGAGGAAACCAAGTGCAATAAAGAATGAAAGTATTTTGATGGGATCTTGGATGATGTAACGTAGACTTGATTATGTGGCATTGGAGTTTAGTTGAGATATTCCAATTAAATTGAAGCAGCAAACTAAATAAGACATTGGAAAAGAAAGGATAGGCAAAAGACACTTTGGAGGAAAGTAAATGAGATTGAAATTGCAAAAAGCTTCTGCTTTGTGCGCCAGAGCCAGTGCTAGGCGTTGTCGTAGACGCTCGAAGCGAGGACTTGTCCTATTTCGCCCGGGACTTGGCTATTTCGGCCCGACTCGACCACCCCCAACTCGTATAAAAAGGGTTCTAAACCTATTTTAAAGGGAGAAAATATTTTTTAGAGTAACTTTTGGATGAAGGGAGAGCACATAGCCGCCGTGGAGGCCGGGTTTCATCTTTCTTCCATCAAACTTTATAATTTTTATGTTTCTTTGTATGATTTGTTCTTTGGCTACCATGTCTATGTGAAGCTAAACTTCACGTTCTAGGGTTGTGGTTCTTTCATGACTATTGTTATTTGGATATTGATTTTGGTTTCTTGATTATCATATTAGTTTATTTATTCAATCTTACGCTTAATTATTTGATTGCTTGATCACCAATTGAATACTACTTACAAATCTAGGGTTGAACTCGAAAGTGGGAATTCTAGATTGCATATAGGATTGAGTATAGCAAGTTCTTGAACCTGGGCATCGGGGAATGGATTCGCTGTTAGGATAGACATATACCTAATTGCCTTGCTTGGTTGATGTACATGAATTATAAATGTTTTCTTGTTGATTCTAACTCCATAGACATATAGGTGTTAGGTTAGCTTGAAAAGGCGAGTAAGAACTCAAACAGATTCTTATGAGCAATATTAACCTTGTCAACCAATAAGCTAGATAAATTAGTTAGTCAATTTAATTGAAGAATACAATAGGAATGTTAGATAGCCCATAACCCAAGATCATTTTCATCACATTGATAACATAAAAATCTACTCTTCCTTTATTCAGAGTTCATTATTTGTTTTCTTTTTATTTTAATTAGATTAGAGTCATATACTTCTAGGTTTAATTCTTATTTAAATAATTAGGATAGTCTAATTTAGTTAATAGTTAATCACAAGTCCTCATGGCTTCGACATCTCACTTTTAGTCACTTTATTAGTTGACGACCGCGTATACTTGCGTGTGCGTTTGGCCGCAATAAGTTTTTGGCGCCGTTGTCGGGGATTTAGAATTAGCTTAATTTCTAGATTAGACATTTTTTTTAAGCAAATCCACTAGGCGAGGTGCCTAGGGCTAGTTTTTATATATATAAAATAAAATAAAACACAATGTCAATGAGTCTACGAAATGTAGTTGCCTACCTAATGAAATTGCATACTCCCTATTATCAGTCTTGAGTAGTGTACTCAAAATTGATATCACATAATGTACTAAAAAGTGGCCAATGCAATAAGGTATTACATTACAGAAATGGCCACAATTCGTAAAACTTCTAATTTTGCCATGTTGGCTCTTCTTCTTGATGATTTTCTGCCTTGAGATGATTATGTGCTTTGCATGAAACAATGCATTCTCATGTGTTATGAACCTGCAAATAGATGAGCTATAGAAATTTGAGGCCAAATACTGCATTTTTTCAAGTGTCCAGTGGTGAGATTTGTTGGTGAGTGTGTCCTTTTGCGCCCAGTTTTCATTCATGATCCTTGCCCTTAAGTGTGAATCCCTTGCTAGCATGCCTTCCTCGTGTGTCATAGGTGATGTTGTTGCTGATCCTTTCCTGGTTGTCCTCTTCTTGAAACCCATAGAGTCCTTTGAAAGCCAGTGTCTCGCCCACATAGAACTGGGCAGTGTTGTGACCATGGTATCTTGTGTCCAGAATTTCATCACAATTGGTGCCTTTGTGTGTGTATCCTCTCCTAGCCCATATTCCTTGCATATCAGTAGTGATTTTGATGTATAGCAGCTCCTTGTTATCCAACTCATATGATCTGTGCGATGACTCAAACCACACTGCCTCGACCAAGAAAATTTGGGCAGTGTTGAAATTTTTTCTTTGTTTCTGTCCTTATCAGCTTGCATTCTACTATTGTTTGCTAAATTGATTATTTTCTTGACTTATTGGGACAATGGACATGAAGAATGCCATGCCACAGTTCCCCTATACTGTCGTAATCACTTAGCATTTTTCTTAGAATCTTCAATGCCATGCTTGTGCCTATCCTTGCTTCCCTCCCGGTGGAATGAGTACATAGTAATAATACCACCAACTGGAAGTTGTTCAAAGAGTAGGGCATGACCAAAGTAACGTTTCCTGCAAAAACGAAAACAAGGTTAGTGAAAAAACTGATCACCATGCTCTTCTCCATAAGGATTTGAGCATAGTGATTTGAGTGTTTGATCTCCAGTAGAATCAATTTCCTCTGCATTGCTGTATGTGTGAATATTCCTGTGTGATTTTGCCTGGCTCCATGAATGTAATGTTGAAGAACTGGACTGCACTGAGTTGATCCATAGCACTCCCCTTGCTCCCTGATTCAATAGCACATGCTGCATATTTCTGGGCAGCATACTCTTGTACTTCCAGCTTGGTGCAGTCCTGTTGTGTGTCTCATATTGAAAACTACCATGAGTCCTCTAATGTCTGTAACTTCTGTAGATATTGTACGAATGATTGACCCTTGAACCATGAAGGTAATGTTCATTATACTGCACATGAGCCACTTCTGTGATCCCTCCAAGTTCATGCTTATGCTTACCATATTTACTCCTTCAAAGGAATCAGCACTAAGTGCTAATACCACCCATTGAACTCGTAAAATATGATAAGGCATGAAGATAGTAATATTTCCTGCAAAAAAGAAAACAAGGTTAGTGAAAAAAATGATCAATATATTCTCCTCCCAAAGGATTTGAACATGTTGATCCAGTGAACTCTCCTGTCCCCTGCACTTCCTTAGCTCCTCCTACCTTGATTCTTGGCAACCTTTACCCTCAAGTATGGACATTATAATTTGTCTTCATTCACTATCCTCCTCCCTTGAATATCCAGTTGCCAGAAATCTTGGCATTCTATATCTCCATAATCTAGAGCAAAATTGGCAAGATGGTCAGCCAATTTGTTCCCTTCTCTAAAAATGTGTGACACCTTATAGTTTCACCCTTCCAAATGTTGCATGATCTCCTCCACCTGATCAACTATACACCATGGTGGCTTCCAAGATCCATCAATAATTTTCTTCAGCAGCATCGAGTCTGTTTGGATCCATACCTGTGAGTACTAATTCAACCTGCAGAACCTCAATGCTTCTACAATAGCCACTACCTCTGCCTCTGCCTCTGTGTTTGTAGCCTCATTTATTTACTTTCCTGCTGCATAACATACATCTCCAGTTTCATTCCTTATGCAGTATCCAATTGCACTCCTTCCTGGGTTCCCCCTCGATGCACCATCTGTGTTTACTTTGAGCCATCCTTTCCCTGGCAAATCCCAGGAAACTTTGTCAACCTTCAATCGAGGAGTAAATTTTCCATCATCAATAGTAATTCATGCCATTTGTGTGGAACATTACGCACTCCTGGCTTTCTTACTTGTACAAGGTCTTGTAGACTGGAAGAGACTTAATATATCACACGACTAGTTGAGACAGTATCTCCATACTTCATGTTATTCCTTCTCTTCCATAATTCCCACACTACACAAGAAGGTAAAGCCAGCATAATTGTTTTGAGTCTAGCACAAACCTTGGCAGTCCAACATTTAGTGATAGCTTGATGCATTGTGAACCCCTCCATGTCAATACCTGCCCTCGAAAGGAAGTACCTCCAAGCATTTCTTGCAGTCTCAGAATTGAAAACAGATGTTGTAGAGTTTCTTCCTTAGGCTGTGTGCAGCACCAGCATTTTGAGGGCATAAAATATCCCCGTCTCCTCATGAAGTCATCTAGAGGTAATTTTTCTTTCCAAACCTTCCACATGAAAAATGCAATTTTGAAAGGTAGGCCATTCACCCAAATCATCTTGTAAGCTGCTCTTGGTTCATCTCTCCTTCTCAAATACTCCCAGGCAGTTTTAACACTGAAGTAGCCTCGAGTTTCCAACATCCAATAAGGCACATCAAGTACCTCATACATAGTGGGTGGCTTGATTTTTTCCACAATATGCAGGGCATATTCCTCAGGTAAAACCTCCAGAATTCTGTCTACATTCCATGCACCCTCCTCAACCACATCATATACATTATGAACTGACTCGTCTATCCCAAAATCTTGAGGAACAATGAAGTACAAAGCTTCTAATCCTGTCCAGTTGTCATACCAAAAAAGTGAGGATCCCATCTTTGGATGCCACATTATTTGGTGCTCAATTAAATCCCTACACTCTAACATCTTCCTCCATACATGTGACCCTTCCCTCCATGGAACAATCAGAGAATTCATTTTTTTACAATACTTTTGGCTCATAAATGAGCTCCACAGACTTGGCTTGGTTCAATAGTTCCACCACAATTTGCAGAACAATGCTTTAGATACATCGTGCAGTGATCTAAAGCCAATCCCCCCCTCTTCATATGGCATACACAAGGTGTTCCAAGATGCTCAATGCCTATTATTGCCTCCTACTGAGCTACTCCAAAACAACTGAGCAAATATTGTATACAGCTTGTTTATAACATAATTAGGAGGATTTACTGCAGAGAGTATGTGTATGGGCATACTCTGAAGCACATGAGCAATCAGCACAGCTCTTCCTCCTATAGAAAGCAACTTCCCCTTCCATGCTTGCAATTTGTCTAGTACCTTAGTGATCAAACCTTGATAGTAATCCATTTTTCTCCTCGAGTAAAAAATAGGACAGCCTAGGTACATAAATGGGAATTCCTGCCTTTTGATCCCAATGATTCTTTCCACTTTTGTAGCCACCTCAATACTTGTTGAATGGTGCATGTAAACTGCAGATTTGCTCTTGTTCACCAGTTGCCTAGATGCAGCCTCATATACACTCAAAACTTTCATTATTAATCGCAGAGATGTAGCATCAGATGAAGAGAAAATAATAGTGTCGTTTGCGTATGCTAAATGGTTGATTTTGGGACTCCATTTAGGCATGCCAAAGCCACAGAAATACAAGTTCAAATGTAAATCATTTAGACCCCTCGACAGTGCCTCAGCAGCTAGAATAAATATGGTGGGTGACAATGGATCCCCTTGCTTAACACCTCTTGATGATTTGGAAAAAACATGAGCCTGCCTATTGATGAGCACAGAATACCAATTGTTTGACACAATTCCAAACACCAAACCAATAAATCTCTCAGAAAATCCCAACTTCCTAAGCACTTTAGTCAGAAAGATCCAAGACAACCTGTCAAATGCCTTAGTCATGTCGAGCTTCATTACCACATTTGGTCCAGCTTTTGTTCTGAGCCTAATGTCTGTAATTATCTCCTGAGTGAGCAGTATATTTTCAACAATGCTCCTCCCTTTCACAAATCCAGATTGCTCCTCAGAAATAATATTAGGCAATAGCCCCACTAGCCTCTCATGAATCACCCTCGAAATGACTTTGTTGGTAAAATTACTAAGTCTTATAGGCCTTATATCAGAAAATATTGTCACCTCTTTCTTCTTAGGTAAACGGACCAGATTTGTATGAGTCACACATTTTGGTAATTCATGGCCATTGTAAAAGGCTCTTACCATATCAAATAGATCATCTCCAATTATGTCCCAACATGAATGATAGAAGCTGCCTGTGTAACCATCTGGCCCCCTGCATTGTCTCCATTTAAACCAAACACTACATTTTTAAGCTCTTCTTTTGTTGGTTGCTTCACCAGTTCTGAATTCTGCTCCATATCAACCAGTCTAGGCACATGATTTATTATGTCAAATGATGTAGGGACTGTTGTTTCTCTAAATTGATCTTCATGGAATTTAACTGCTTCAACAGCAATTTCTTCATCTTCCTCAATCCAGTTACCTTGACTGTTTTGAATCCTTTTGAGCTGCAGCCTCTTCCTTCGACCATTGACTTGAGCATGAAAGAATTTGGTGTTCCTTTCACCATCTTTGAACCAAGCCATTCCTGATTTCTGTTTCCAGTATTGTTCCTCCAAGGAAAGGAATCTGATCAGCTATGCCTGCACTTTTTGTAGTCTCTCTCTATTCATCTTTGTAGGACTAGCTTCAAACTGAGCTTCATGAACCATAACTACTTCCTCCAAACTTGTAATCTTCTGAAATATGTCACCATATATTGCTCTACTCCAAGCTGACAATGCCTTTTTTAGCTTCTTTAACTTGTAATTGAACATGACAAATGGATTTGCACAGAAGTCTGCATGCCAGTTCTCTCTCAGTGCTTCTTTGAATGACTCATGCTTGACCCAAAAATTAAGAAACCTGAAAGGTTTATTCAGTGGAGCAGCCTCTATGTCACACTTCAGTAGCATGGGGTTGTGATCTGAGTCAATCTTCGACAGATGCGTTACTTCAATTCCTGGGAAAGTTTGCTGAAATTCAACATTTGCTAGACATCTATCTAGCCTCTTGAAAATACAATCTTCTTCTGCCCTCCCATTCCACCAAGTAAATATACTACCTTTGAAGCCAAGATCAAATAAGTTGCATGAATTGATGTAGTGTCGAAAGTCATCTATTTCATTCAATGACACTGGCAATCTACCAAACTTTTCTTCTTCATCCCAAATAACATTAAAATCTCCACCTATAAGCCATGGAACAGACATGTCCCTTGCGATTGCATACATTGAGTCCCATAATTCTATTCTCTCAATGGCGTCACATTTAGCATATACCAAAGTAAGAACCAGTTTTACATGTGTTTCAGTATGGAAAAGTCGTAGTGTCAGTTGTTGAACCATGTTATACATAATAGTAACATCAAATACCTCATCAATGAAAGCCCAAATCTTGTTTGACACATTTGCAATTGCTTGCGCAAAACCAATTTTTCTTCTATATCTCTCCAATTTTCTAGCTTGTTGCATTGGCTCCATTAATCCTATAAATTCAAAATGGTGTTGCCTATGCATCTTGATAAGCCTCTCAAAAGCTTGTTGAGTGTTTACTGACCTTATATTCCAGATAAGTGCATCCATTACTGATTATTTGATTTGGTCAGAGTCATCCTCGTTTGTACACCACCTGTATGCACAGCAGTGTTGTCTTTCTACTATTTCTTCCTTCCTTTTGCTGCTGATTTAGCCTTTTCAATATGCCTAGGTGATAGATCACCCTGCCTAGCTACATTGAGGAAATTCTGGGCTGTAGATTCTTGATCCAAATCCTTGCATGTTCTGTCAACTTCTTCATCTACATCATTGGCATCATTAACTCCCAGTGCATCCACAGTATTTGGTTTTTGAAGTTTAGGCACCATAGCTTGTTCCTCTCCTTTCTTCTGCAACTTCAATTGTGTGGACTCCAATGGAACAGTATTTTTAGGTTGAACTGGAGGTTGTGCATTGAGCAGCTGCTCATTCCCAGTATTTGCAATCTCCTTTTGATTATCATCAACAATCACATTTTGTACTGCAATCTCCCTTGTTCCTTCTGGATCAACAGCATCAGTCCCTCTCCCTTCAGAATTCTCTGTACCTATTCCATCACTTCTTGTTGCAACTTGCCTATCCTTGCCTGCTTCCTGCTCATTGGACTCCATATTAACATTGTTTGGATTTTCTTCAGAAGTGTTCTTACCTGTAACAATGGGATCTCCATTTACACTTTGTTCCTCTCCCTCTTGATCATCATCAATTGGTTCATCATCAGCTGGTACTCCATCTGGAACTTCACCTTCATCAGAATCCTCCTCAATTTGATCAAACCATAGCCTACCTCCACTCCATTGAACTCTCTCATTCACCTTAGGAAAATCACTCCTTGTCTTAGCTCCAGAAGATTGATTGTCAGTGGTTTTGGCCAATTCTCTATCCACAAGAGTATCTTGTGATGGTATGTCCTGACATGATGTATTAATACCAACTGCATTGTCCTTGAAGGTTCTTTGTACCCACTGAGCAGTTGATTCCTTAGCTCTATTTGTCTCCTTCCCTTTCCCAGTTGGAGTGGTATCCACACAACCATTAGTTGAACCAATCCCAACTGAATTAGGATTAAAAACTGGTGCTGCTGGATTTAACTTCCTAGCATTATTAGCATTAGATTTCTGCCTTTGTTGAGCTGTTATTTGATCCCTAGTTACTGGATTTCTAGGACTTGGTTGATCATCCACTAACATCAATTGATTACCATTTTCTTCCTCATCATCCATCACCTCTAAAACTGCAAACTTATTTCCCACTTGAACCTGGTTATTTGCTCCTTGGTCGACTGGTACTATTTCTTTCCCAATCTTACTTTGAATTTCATTCTGTTTTCCACTATTCTTACCATTATTTCCTCCATTACCTTGTTGCTTTTCACCTTGCTGTACTGGAACAATTTCTTTTCCGGTCTTTCCTTGAACTTCAGTCTGATTAGCAATAGCCTTAACTCGATTATCCTTCACTTCTTTCCACTGCTCCTTTGAATTTCCATCTACACTTCCCACAACCTTACCACTAGAAAGAATCATCAAAGGTTGTTGATTAGCATTGTTTGATCAGCTTCCTTCACAGGTTGTTTTGCATTGTATTTTTCCACATACAACTCTGGATGCAGTCTCCAGCATTTAAACTCATCATGTCCTTGCAACTTACAAGTTTTGCAATATTTAGGAAGCATATCATATTGGATCTTTACCCATTCTATTCTTGTCTCACCAGTTGCCTCATTCTCAATATCCATTCTAATGTTTTTAGGTAATTCAGCTAGAAGATCAACTAGCACTTTCACCCTCGCACAACTAGGTCTAGTTTTATTGATAGTAGCCATATCTAGATGCAAAGGCTTCCCCACTGCTGAAGCTAAGGAAAATAGACATTCCTTAACAAAAAATGTAGGTAACAAACCTGTAAACAATATCCACGCCATGGCTTTAGGAGTTTCCTCACCAACTTTAAATTTAGAATCATAAATAAAAGGCCTCAACTGATACTCGTGTCCATCCTTGTCCTTAATGTAATGAGCATTCTTTGATGTAAAACTAATAAAATCCTGCCATAATGTCATTCTTATTAGAACATGCATGTCCCTTAGAACACCAATATTACACTCTCATTTGATACCACACTGTCCAAGGATCATGCGACGTAACTATTATAGGTCTGGCCAGCCATAAGATAGTTTTTCAATGATAGCATACTGTAGGCCTTCGATCACGTTCATTCTTTCCACTTCTTCTTCTGTAAACTTGACAGCAGGTTCGTCGCAATTCAATAACGCAGCTCTATGAAGGGGAATAGGTTCAATAGTGGTCGCTCGTTCGTGCATGGATGCATTTAACGTACTAGGTTTGAGAAGTTTTGAGTAATCCATTGGCAGGGGATTGGTGTTTGGGGAAGTAGAGTTTGGGGCGAGGGTGGGGGGAGGCTGACTAGCCGATAAAGATGGTTGGCCGCCGACCGGCTAGGCCATGAGAGCTCTCGAATGTGAAATCGCCTCAAAATCGCTTGGGAGTCGCCAGAGCTTCTCTCTCCTCACTCCCAGCTCATTTTTTTTTCTAGATCAGACTTTTTTTTTTAGCAAATCCACTAGGCGAGGCGCCTAGGGCTAGTTTTTATATAAATAATAAAGCAATAAAATAAAGTATCATCTTGTCTTACGACCAGTAAGACCGTAAGATATGACTACTAAATAGGTCCTATTATCAATTTTGGGCTTGTGATACCCAAAACTGATATTACAAAATGAACTACTAAGAATATGAAATATAATGTCTAAAACTTTTATAAAAACTAGCCTATTGCAGACATAGCTACTTTCTGCATTTGCGCACAATTGATTGTCAAAATGGCCCGTGAAAGTGTACTGCTCAATACTTGTGTATTCCAAATCCATTGTATGCGATAGCCTCATGTGCATATACAGTTTTCATTTCACTGATGTTCCAAATCGAGGTGTAATGAAGTGGCTATTCGCTGCCTCCCTCCCTGTCCACCAGCATTTGCGAATGATGAAAGTGCATTTTAGCTTCCATATTTGGGGCACAATCCATGTCTGAACATATGCATTCTCTCCCAGAAAATCTTCCCTGTATATCCTACTTGATGAAGGTGATGAGCTGGTCCATTTGCTGCTATGCGGTTCTTCCATAAAACCATTGGAAAGACGCTGACTCGCCCATTCGAACCTGTTCATCTGTTCTAGCATGCCTGCTTTGATGCTATTCTTTTTTGAATTTCTGGCATATTTAGCTGCTATTTCTGTGTCAATCCATTCCTGGGATATTGAACTAAGGATTTGTACTGGAATTTTACCTCACAGCACACCTCTTGATCCCTTTATATTTAGTCAATTAACCTGTACCTCTCCTTGTTGCCCTGTCGAATTTTCTGGGCATTCCCCTGTTGCAGATCCTTTTTTATATGGCTCTTTGATGTAAAAAAAACTACTGGTCTTCACATTAAGTCTTAAGGAACTAAGGATTAAACTTTTACTTTTATCTTTACAAGTTTTTTTTTCTTTTTGTAAATATTTTTATTTTTATAACAATTTGATCTTTCTCTTAGTGTGTTTCTAGTTTTCTCAACATGACATTTGGGGATGAAATATCCGAAGGTAATGTTATTGATGAAGACGCTTGGTTGACGGAAGACTTTTATGGCCCATCTTTTTGTGCTTGTTATAACCTGAACTCTGGGAGGTCTGAATTTGAATATGGGAGTAAGGATTGGTATTGGGACGAATATTCTCGATTAAGGGAAAATGCGGAACGATGTTGTCTTCTAACAACGTTGGTGAGTGAGTGGTCTAAAGAGAGAGATGAGCTTGCACATAAAATTGACAATTTTGGCTTGGTTGTGCATAACTTGGATGCAGATTTGAGTGCAAAGGTTGATACGTGTAACGCCCAATAATTTCTTGCACATAAAATTGACAATTTTGGCTTGGATGTGCATAACTTGGATGCAGATTTGAGTGCAAAGGTTGATGCATGTAACGCCTAATAATTTAATGAAGAGTTATGTGAAGCTGAAAAAAATCTTCTAGACCAAATTGAGGAGCTAAAACAAGAATACCAATCATTAGACCATGTTTTTCTTGATGATGCCATTGTTAAGAAGAGTGCTCTAGAGTCATATGAGGGAATAGATAATATTAATTTGGGAGACTTGACTGTATGTATATACGGGGATGTAAATAGTAGTACAATTCATGAGTTAGGGCGCATTAGACCTCACTCCAATCATTTTTCCACATTGTGTTTAGATAGTGAGATAGTAATCGAGTCATCTGAACCTATGGGGGAGTCAAAGAGTGAGGATGAGTGTGCCTATATTTTTGAATTTGATGTGCCGAAAAACAAAAATTACATTCCTCATCTAAAGGCCGAGAAGTGCAGAGTGAAAAATTTATTACTTGGCCTGGTTATCTTTGTAGCCCCACCACTAGAGCATAACCGCAGACTGGATGCCATGTTAGGGGTACAATTCATAAGTTCAAGGTGGAGAAAAAAGTGGTTCGAGTCGTGCCATGACGTTAAATTAGGCGTTTGTTGGGAGGCAACCCAGCTTTACTGCTTTTTTTTATTTTTGTTTGTTTTTGGTTTATTTTATTTTTTATTATTTTTGTAGTGTTGTTTTATTTTGTAGGATTTTGAGCATATGGAGCAAAGCCATAGAAAGTGTGCAAAAGTGATCCAGATGGTTGGAACTAAGTGTGGGGTGCCCGCACAAAGGACCATCCTTGGGAGAAGTCTTAGTACCCCATGAGCTGCTAGTGCTTCGACCTTTGGCCTTTCAGGGAATTTTTTGTCCACCCTCGTTATTTTTTTTACTTTATTTGTGCATTGGGGATATTGCACTATTTTAAGTGTGGGGCGGGAGAATTCCTTTAGATCATTAGTAGTATTATATTAATATGTTAATTTTTTATTTTTCTCAGTTTCGTATTTTTGTTTTTTATAGTAGTGTAGCATTTTAGGTGATTAATTCTAAAATTAAAAAAGAAAACAGAAAAAATCGAAAAATATTGGACTTGTCCTGATGATGGATCTCCTAGACAGTTTTCTTGAGGAATTAAAGTCTAGCAAAAAAATTAAAAAATAATAATAATAATACAAAAGTATGTCTTTTTATTTTTTAGGTAGTAATAATCCCCCGTGGTTTTTCTTTGTGTCTCAATTCTTTTCCATGGGATGTAGTTTGAACCGGATAGTAATTTTTAATTTTTTAGAGTAGATTAGAATGTAGGAAATAAATGGAGGAAGAAAGATGAATCTAGGCGCTCTTGACTTATTTGATAGTAGCATATTTAGGCTATGGCATGTGTAGTACCTTCCCTATGTTTTAAAATTGGTCATGAGGCCTTTATAAAATGGATAGCATGTTTTGTGGCGCCTATGTCTCGTTTACTTGACTTATGTTCACTTTGTGCTAAATGCTTAATATCTCGTGGCTTTGTGAATACTTGCATTAGTTGAGAGTTAGAATGGGATCGTCCCTTAGTGAGTCATGTGCCATTTGTTATGAGATTTTTGTGATTGAGTCTAGAACTTACCCGGTATGTGAGTTGAAGCGAAATTTTAGGTGATGCTCGGTTTGAGAAATGATTTTAGGCTTTCTTTGATATTTTTTATCTTATTGCTTACCATAAATAAAATTTATCCCTAATTACCCCTTTTGAGTCTATAGACTTTTATTTAGCACCCACATTACGAGCCTATACCCTTTTGTTCTTAATTGACATTGTTTTTATCCTTTTACCTCTTAAAATACTTTAATTGTAAAATGAGCGCTAAAAGAAGTAAAAAGGGACTAAGTGTGGGGTGACTTTTGAGTGGAACCAATGAAAGAAAGAAGGGTACACTTATTTTGTAAAATAATACACTACTAGCAGAAATTTAAAAAGAAAAAAAAAAGAAGAAAAATCTGAAGAAGAAAAAAGAGAAGGAAAAAGAATAGGTGAATAAATTATTGTTTTGTTCTTGCTAGTGGAGTATAAACTAAAGTAGTGCTTAAAGAAAGAGGGAACATTTTTAGGGGTGATATTGTTTGTGAAGTTGAAATTGGATTGAGGAAATATGCGTTTAAAGTTGATTATGTGATATGTTAAATTATTTAGGAGGGTGAACCAATATTCCTAAATATATCCTTCCCGTCCCTTAGCCCACATTACAACCATGAAAAAGTGCTAATTAATTTTAGACTGAGTGAGCCTACATCAGTAGAGATTTACATTAAGGGCAAGTCTATGGTAACAATTGCATGCATGTGACTTCTTTATGAGAGTGAGCGGTTTTCTTTGATAGATGTGATTCTTTAAAATATATTTGAGCATTTGATTCATGGATTCAACTTACTCTCTTATTCTTGTTGTGAGGGCACATAGTTTCACGAGGGATAGATAATGTTATTAGACTTCTCTATGATGTTGGGTGTTCTCGCCATGAGTGCATTGTGACATTGAGTTGGTTTTTGAGGTTAGGATTGTTATGAGTATGTTATCTTTGTTCTGAATATTTTTGAATTATGGCATGAGTAAAGGGAAGTGTATGTGATTACATATGCTAATGTTTAATTATTTCTATCAACTATATTCATTGGTATAGTGTGCTTCAAAAGTATTAAATATGTTAAGTGCTCAAAGATAGTGTAAAGTGTTGGTTGACTCGAGGACGAGCAACGTTTAAGTGGGGTAGTGATGTTGGGCATATTTTCATATGTTTCGATATTAATTTACTCGCATTTTTATCGCTTTTTGGTTATATTTGATATTGAATACGCCCAACTCAGTTTGATTATAGAGTTTTATACTTATTTGGGTGTTAATGGATAATGCAGGTACATTGGAGATGGATTTTGAACAAAATGACGAATTTGGAGTATATGGTGAATTAATATTAAAAGGAGTCTTTATGTTGAAGACCAAAATCATTCAATGCGGAGGAAACCAAGTGAAATAAAGAATGAACGTATTTTGATGGGATCTTGGATGATGTAACGTAGACTTGATTATGTGGCATTAGAGTTTAGTTGAGATATTCCAATTAAATTGAAGCAGCAAACTAAATAAGACATTAGAAAAGAAAGATTAGGCAAAAGACACTTTGGAGGAAAGTAAATTGGCAACGGAGATTGAAATTGCAAAAAGCTTTCGGTTTGTCTAGCGCTAGCCCGGACGCTCGAAGCGGGGACTTGTCCTATTTCGCCCAAGACTTGATTATTTCGGCCCGACACGACCCCCAACTCGTATAAAAGGGGTCATAAACTTATTTTGGAGGGAGGGAACGTTTTTAGAGTAACTTTTGGACGAAGGGAAAGCACAGAGCCGTCGTGGAGGCCGGGTTTCATCTTTCTTCCATCAAACTTTGTAATTTTTATGTTTCTTTGTATGATTTATTCTTTGGCTACCATGTCTATGTGGAGCTAAACTTCACATTCTAGGGTTGTGGTTCTTTCGTGACTATTGTTATTTGGATATTGAATTGTTCTTATTATTTTATCATATTGGTTTATTTATTCAATCTTGCGTTTAATTATTTGATTGCTTGATCACCAATTGAATACTACTTACAAATCAAGGGTTGAACTCGAAAGTGGGAATTATAGATTCCATATAGGATTGAGTAGAGCAAGTTCTTGAACCTGGGCATCAGGGAATGGATTCGCGGTTAGGCTAGATATATACCTAATTGCCTTGCTTGGTTGATGTATAGAAATTATAAATGAGTTCTTGTTGATTCTAACTCCATAGAAATATAGGCATTAGTTTAGCTTGAATAGGCGAGTAAGAGTTCAACAAATTCTTATGAGCAATATTAACCATGTCAACCAATAAGCTAGATAAATTAGTTAGTCAATTTAATTGAAGAATACAATAGGAATGTTAGATAGCCCATAACCCTAGATCGTTTTTATCACATTGATAACATAAAAATCTACTCTTCCTTTGTTCAGAGTTCCTTATTTGTTTTCTTTTTATTTTAATTAGATTAGAGTCATATACTTCTAGGTTTAATTCTTATTTAGATAATTAGGATTGTCTAATTTAGTTAATAGTTAATCATAAGTCCTCATGGGTTCGACATCCGACCTTTAGTCACTTTATTACTTGACGATCGCGTATACTTGTGTGTGCAGTTGATTGTTGTGTTGTGATTGAGATGTGCATACAGTGGCATAAGAGTGGTGTGTATACTGATGCGCATGCGGCGAGATAAGGGGGCTTATGCGTGTGTTGCTAGTAAGGGAAAATACTTCATTGTGATGCATACGCAGCAAGATAAGGGGGCTAAAGCGCGTGAAGCTATTTCGGAAAAATATTTTAAATTGTGAAGCTCACGCGGCGTCATAAGGGTGAATTGTGACTTGTGATTTGTGATTATGAGGTGCGGTACCTCGGGGTAATTTTTGTTGTTATTCTTATGATTGGTACGGCTTTATGAGTTGAACTTTTCAATGTTTCCTTAATTGTTTTCTCTTTGTGTATTACTTGCCGTGTTATTACAAGTTTACTTTTTGTTGTCATTTATTGATTTTATTTTCCGTTGTTAGCTATATATTGATATTATGTAAGTGTTATGTCTAGTGAGTATCTTGACTTGAACCTCATCACTACTCCACCGAGGTTAGTCTTGATACTTACTGGTATTGTTTATGGTGTACTCATATTACGCTTCTGCATATTTTGTGTAGATCTGGGTACCTAGGACCGTGTTGGACGCTAGTGAGTTGATTTAGATATTGCGGAGACTTCAAGGTATACCTGCATGATGCTCGCAGGCCTCGAAGTCACCTTCTAGTGATAATTTGCTACTGTTTATTTTATTTCCAAACAGTGTTGTATTTGAGATTGCTAGTGAACTCGCAATAGAGCTTATGACTCCATACTGCCGATTTTGGGGATGTATGACTATTGTTCTTTTTCAGTTATGTTATGCCATTTACTAGTTTAAGTGGTTTAATTCTGTTGATCTCGTCATGTGTAAGCTTACCTAGTCTTAGAGAATAGGTGTCATCACGATCCTCAATGTGGGATTTTGGATCGTGACAAGTTGGTATCAGAACTCTAGGTTCATAGGAACTACGAGTCATAAGAAAATTTAATAGAGTCTTGCGGATTGGTACGTAGACGTCTGTATTATCTTCGAGAGGCTATGAAACTATTAGGAAATTTCACTTCTTTCATTCCTTATCGTGCAGATTTATTGATTTCGGAATTTGAGCTTTGTCTTTATATTCTCTCACAGATGGTGAGAATACGAGATTCAGTTATTGACAATGCTTCCCCCAGTGCCGGTGTTGCTAAAGGCCGGGGCAGAGGTCGAGGCAGAGGCCGAGGAGGGTCACGTACTAAAGCTAGAGCACTTGCGAGAGCAGCATCTGAGGAGCTACCAGTAGCTCCGATTGGGGAGCAGGCACCTGAGACGCATGTTACTACCCCTAGACTTCAAGAGACTTTGGCGCATTTTCTGAGCTTGTTCGGTACTTTGGCTTAGGCAGGATTGATCCCAGTTGCACCAGCTACTTCTCAAACTGGAGGAGGAGCTCAAACTCCCGCCGCACGTACTCTAGAGTAGCGGGGTCATGTTGATTAGGCTCCCGGTGATATACTGGTACAACCCGTGACAGCGGTTCAGCCTGAGGTCAGGCCAGTGGCATCAGAGGAGGAGCAAAAGCGGTTAGAGAGGCTCAAGAGGTATTTTCCTCCAACTTTCAGTGACGTAGTTTCTGAGGATGCACAGGGCTTTCTATACCAGTGCCATCGTATTCTCCGCACTATTGGCATTGTGGAGTTGAGCGGGGTCGACTTTACTACTTTTCAGCTGATGGGGTCGGCATATAGGTAGTGGCAAGCTTATGATGAGAGTAGGCCAGTTGATGCAGCACCTCGCACTTGGGCTCAATTTTCTGATCTATTTTTGAGGGAGTGTGTTCCACAAACCCTCAGGGATGCATTGCGCACAGAATTCGAGCAGTTGCATCAGGGGACTATGACTGTGTCCGAGTATGCCATGAGGTTTAGTAAGCTATATCGTCATGCACCCACTTTGGTTTCTACAGTCAGAGATCGACTCCGCAGATTTATCGAGGGGCTCAGTTATGGTCTCAGATTCAAGATAGCACAGGAGCTGGAGACTGATACTCCATTTCAGAAGGTTGTGGAGATCGCTCGCAGGTTGGAGATATGCGTGGCCAGAAGAGGGAGGATAGAAAGGCCAAGAGGCCTCGAAATTTTGGAGGGTTTAGTGGTACCCTCTCAACAGTATCAGCTCGTCACGACAGAGGTTTCATCAATCGACTAGTACAATCTGCACTTCAGGTCACTCGCAATGTTCCATCTATTCAGGGACCTCAGAGTACTCACTTTGGTCAGCCATCTTAGATGCACCTCCTGTAGGGGGGCCTACATCGATCATTCTAGCCGTCTGGATCAGACTCAGTTCCAGCAGTCGCGCCCTCAGAGAGGTTATTTTGAGTGTGGTGATACCAGGCATATGGTGAGGGATTGTCCTAGACATCGGAGGGGTGGACCTCCACAGGGTACTCAGGCTATAGTTTCTACTCCAGTTACTGCTACACCTGCACAGCCGTCTAGAGGTGGAGGACAGGACGGTATAGATTGTCTTAGAGGGGGAGGCCAAGCCTGTTGTTATGCTTTTCCGGGTAGGACTGAGAGTGTTGCATCAGATGTTATCATCACAGGTATTGTTCTGGTATGTCATAGGGATGCACCAGTTTTATTTGATCCGGGCTCCACTTATTCGTATGTGTCATCTTACTTTGCTTCATATTTGGATATGTCTCATGATTCTTTGAGTACCCCTGTTTATGTGTATATGCCTCTTAGGGATTCTATTATGGTAGATTGTGTTTATCGATCGTGTTTGGTCACTATCGGGGGTTATAAGACTAGGATTGATCTTCTACTCCTCAGTATGGTGGACTTTGATTTTATTTTGGGCATGGACCGATTGTCGCCATATCACGCTATTCTTTATTGTCACGCCAAGACTGTGACGTTGGCCATGTCAGGGTTGCCGCGGTTGGAGTGGAGAGGTTTGTTGGTCCATGTTCCTAGCAAGGTAGTGTCTTTCCTGAAGGCACAGCGGATGGTTGAGAAGAGGTGCTTGTCATACTTAGCCTTGGTGAGGGATATTAGTGATGATACTCCTACCATTGAGTCAGTTTCGGTAATGAGAAATGTTCTAGATGTATTTCTAGCAGACCTACCCGATAGGAATATTGATTTTGGTACCCGATAGGAATATTGATTTTGGTATCGACTTGGTGCCGAGCACTCAACCCATCTCTATTCCATCATATCTCATGGCACTAGTTGAGCTGAAGGAATTAAAGGAACAGCTTCAGGAATTGCTTGATAAAGGTTTCATCAGACCGAGTGTCTCACCTCGGGGTGCTCCAGTTCTATTTGTGAAGAAGAAAGATGTCTCTATGAGGATGTGTATTGACTACAAGCAGCTGAACAAGGTAATAGTCAAGAACAAGTACCCACTAACGCGTATTGATGACTTGTTTGATTAGCTTTAGGGTGCTAGGGTATTCTCGAAGATTGACTTGAGATCGGGGTACAATCACTTGAAGATTCGGGCTTCAAATGTTCCGAAGACGTCTTTCAGGACCTGTTATGGTCACTTTGAGTTTCAGGTGGTGTCTTTCGGGCTGACCAATAACTCAGCACCATTTATGCACTTGATGAACAGCGTGTTCCATCCATATCTTGATTCCTTCGTCATTGTGCTCATTGGTGATATATTGGTGTATTCTCGTAGCCGGGAGGATCGTGAGCAGCACTTGAGGATCGTGCTCCAGACTTTGAGGGAGAAGAAGTTATATGCTAAATTCTCCAAGTGTGTGTTTTGGCTTGATTCGGTGGCATTTTTGGGCCATGTGATGTCCAGCGAGGGGATTAAGGTGGATCCGAAGAAGATTGAGGCAATTCAGAGTTGGCCCGAGCCTTCTACCGCTACTGAGATCCGAAATTTTCTAGGATTGGTGGGGTATTATCGTCGTTTTGTGGAGGGTTTTTCATCCATCGCAGCTCTTTTGACTAGATTGACTCAGAAGGGTGCCCCAGTCATGTGGTTTGACGAGTGTGAGGAGAGCTTTCAGAAGCTCAAGACTGCCTTAACTACAGCTCCAGTTCTGGTTTTGCCTTCAGCATCGGGTTCTTATACAGCCTATTATAATGCTTCACATGTTGGCATTGGGTGTGTGTTGATGCAGGAGGGTAGAGTGATTGCTTATGCTTCACGTCAGTCGAAACCACATGAGAAGAACTACCCGGTACACGACTTAGAGTTAGCAGCCATTGTTCATGCACTAAAAATTTGGAGGCAACGGTGTGTCATGTGAGGTGTTCACGGATCACATGAGTGTATAGCACGTATTTAAGCAAAAGGATCTGAACTTGAAGCAACGGAGGTAGTTAGAGCTACTAAAGGATTATGATATCACCATTTTTTATCATCCCGGGAAGGCCAATGTTGTGGCCAATGCTTTGAGTAGGAAGGCGGAGAGCATGAGTAGCCTTGCTTTTATTCCAACTGGGGAGAGACCAATAGCTTTGGATGTTCAGGCTTTAGCCAATAGGTTCGTGAGGTTGGATGTTTCGGAGCTTAGCCGGATAAGAACTAGCATTCTTATTGAGACTTTAACTCATAGGGAAGAAAATCAATTTATAGATGGAATCAAATATGCAGTATTTACAAACAAAAGTATTCGATTATTGGGGGGAAACCCAACGTGAATTTTTAGCTAAAATGGTTTTTCTGGAGATAGAGAAAGATACAAAACTCTATTATCCTTGCGTGGTTTCACGGAGGCTTTGGCCATCATTCGATTTTGGATGCTACGAGTCACAATATCTATGACTCAAGCAAAACATGAATCTAACAGCTGCTAAACTACGCAACCTTTATTCATTGTCAGCGTTCTCCGTGGAAAATCCATAGCAAATATCCAAATCAGAAAAATTTCGCCTATCAACTCTTCTTTCCCCAAATGGATTGACATAATCTGTTTCCAGTAATCCTTCCGTAAATACTTCTACCATTAGAAAGAAAAAGTTCTACACAAATCAGTTTTTCCTCAGGAAGGGGTGGGTTACAGGTGGTTATGCATTCATCTGCATTTCAACATGTCATTCAAGCTTTTACACGCTTTCAACATTGTACTTTACAATATATATATATATATATATATATATATATATATATATATATATATAAAGATCTTTTCCTTTCGCTGCATGGTCAAGCTAACGTGAATAAAAATTCACTATTGACTTGAAGCTACCGGTTGAAGGTGGAAAATGCAGCAACTCACCCACCAAGGCGATATGATCTCCCTCTGAATGCTACACCAGAACTGCTATCAGGTTGCACAGTGTCAGTTGTTGCTGCACCAGAACCCCTATCAGGCTGTGCAGGATAAGCTGTTGCTCCTCCAACCCGATAATATCTCCCTCTGAAAGCTGCACCGGCATTATCAGGTTGTGCAGGAGTAGCAGTAGGTGCTCCAATCTTCCAACGCATAACCAGCTTATGTCTATGTATCACCAGTTAAAGAAATTTGCAGAAAAGAATAATTTCGTTTCCTAAATGCAGAAAAATGAGCATCTTCTTTCTTTTCGTTTTGGTTTTGTTAGGTGGAAATCGGAAACAAAAACCAAATTAGCCAGGGACAACACAGCAGCAAAATAAAATTTGATGGTGCAAGGAACATGCAATTGCAATGACCTCTCTGGTGATGCTCTGTAATGAGATGCCTACATGGGTGATTTCAGACAGCAGTTACGAGAACATCTAGATGGTCATTGGTCAAAACTGCAATCAAAAGGATACACCCATATTGGTGTCTTCAAAAAGTTCTTCCCCGTGGCAAGTGGATGCAACACGGTTAAGAAGTAATAGAGATGTCCAGCAATGATCCCCAAGAGATCTGGCATAATTGGTGATCCGAAAATAACATCTAAACCGAGCATGGCCCACGGCAAGTAAAACGCCTGCAAGTTGGAATGGGAAGAAACATTTCACCAACGGAAAATTAAGATAAAGAGCACGAAAACCTGACAACTGAGGCTTGAGGTATCTAAACGAAAGAACAGAATCATACCTTTAGGGTCACAAGACCATAAATATTGATATTAGCGTTTGGGAATTCTCTACTCCAGATATATAAAAGCATGAAAACGATTGATATGCCCAAGAATGGGGAGCGGAAGAAGGGGATTAGCGATAAAGCCTAGGCATAGCAGGAGACAATATGTTAAACAAATGAAAAATTGGTTTGGTGCGTATCAGAGGAATGAAACATCATCTGCATTGTAAAACAAACAGTAGAGTAATAAAGATGATAGCAAGGGAAGGGTATGAGGTCACAGCTAAGAAAGACACAATAGGAGCTCATGTCTTGGGTAATTCACTCCCAAAATGTTCAGCAGTTGACATACCAACAATGTCAAAGCTCCAAATATCATCATCCACAGAAAATCTGCTGTTCGTCTTTGAAAAGGTCCACTCTCCAGTTGCACTCCATATCTTGCTCTATAACATCAAGAAGCTATAATCATAATTAATACTTGAAAAAGTAAAACAAAAATCTTTTGCATTTCCTAACTAATTGCAAGCTTTAATAGTGCCGTAGAAAATGATTCATATTAGAGAAATAAGACTTTTAAAAGAAAAAATACTGGTCAGAGGGTGTGGGCTATGTGCCGCGGACTCTCCAAAATGTTGCCGCATCCGTGTCGGATCCTCCAAAAATGATCTGACACGCACCCAACCACATTTCGGTGAGTCCGGGCAACATAGGTTGTGGGCACTTACATCATCAAGAGGCGAATCCCAAAATTAATTGAGAACTTCCCAAGAAAGAAGAAATTTGTTATCAATCTCCATACCTGAAACAAATGTAGCATCCGGTATCCTCATTAATATTGAAAATTAAACCCAAAAAGATAAATTACACGTATCTTGGTACTTACAAAACACTTTTCAGATACGTGCACTAGATATCACTTATAACAAGTGATGCAAATTTCTCATTTACAGGCTCAACATAATTTAATATGATGTAATTTAACAAAAAACATGAATCACTATTATCTTTTGTTAAGGTACATGCATGTAGCACCAGTGGGGACCAAGGATTTTTATGCGGGTTCAAAATGCGAAGAAGCAAATATACAAAGACGTCAACAAAATAAATATTTATTAATAATAAAAATTAAAATACATGATTAAAATTGCCCTCTACGAGTTTTCATTTCCTGAAACGTATAAATAATATTCTCATCAGAAAGAGTGTTAAATATTCTTTTCTAAATAAGGCACCAAACAACCGTTCATGAACTCGTCATCCGTTCGATTTCGTAATTCAGTCCGGATCAACTTCATCGCCGAAAAAATTCTCTCAACTATAGTAGTGGCAAGTGGTAAAAGCAAAGCAAATTTCACAAGGCGAAACACAAATGGATAATTCAAATACTTCTTTGACTTAACTAGTGTTTCAGAAAGATCAACAAGTTCTTGTAAATTTGAGAACCTTTCATCAACATCACAAATATCAACAATATAAGTTTCAAACTAATTCCTGAGAGTAACCATTATATTTTCATCGAAAACGTCAAGATACTATTCAACCATTCTCAATATCTTTTTTATGTCAAAACTGAAAAATAAGTCAACTGGATTTAAGAAAGGTATTTCAATGAGCAAGTTCGTTGTCACCTCATTAAAACGAACATTGAGTTCTTGAACTTGCCAATCAATAATCTTAAAAAATACATCATGTGATAGTGATGTAAAATAATATAATCAGCAACTTTACGTCGAGATCTTCCGGAGTTAATATAGAGCTCGTCAAAGTTTAATATCAAAATGTCATATTGACACAAAACGCAGACACCTTATCAATCAGTGAATCCCATTCTTCATCTCTTGGCTTCTGCAACTGTCTCTTTGCCGCTTCAACAAGTAGAACAACATTTGCAATATCATGTTCCTTTTTCTATAAGGATGTATTAAGCTCATTTGTGATCCCAAAGCATATCTCATTAGGTGTAACATGAAAGCAACCTCAAATTTTTGACAAGTTCTAAAATATCCCTTTGCCTTAGCTCTTTCTTCTAAAGACCGGGCATCAACAACTATAGTGCCAAGAACATCAACAATAGAGCCAAACATAGAAATAAAGTTCTTAAAAGATTTGTAGTGCAACCCCCAACGAGTATCGGCAGCTATAGCAAGACCAAGTTCTTGATTCAAGCCCCCTACTAATTTCAAGCTCACCTATATCTAATGCCTCTTGAACTTTTTCTGCTTCTGCTTGAGATTCTCGAAGATAATCCATACATTAGGAAGAACCTCCCATTATATTCAAGACATTAAAAACCAACATTATAAGTTCTCTCACTTCAAGATACCTTTTAGACACCGCAACAAGAGTCAATTGAAGTTGATTAGCAAAACAATGAATGGAATGAGTTGATTTACTTTCTTGTTGAATCAAAGTTTTAAGGCCACTTAGATACCCTTGCAAATTGCTTGCTCTGTCATAGCACTGGCCACGTACATAAGATAAACTCAAAGAATATTGAGCAAGGTAATCAATAATTGCTTCCTTTAAACATAAAGTACTAGTATAACGAACATGAACGATCCCAATTAAATGCTCCACGACAGATCCCCATCTATCAACATATCGCAAGATAATAACCAATTGTTCTTTGCGTGATACATCACAAGATTTATTAACTACCAATGAAAAAAGTCACTATTTAGATCGCCCATAATTGCTTTAACTGTTTTAATCTTACATGCAATGATAATATCTTTTTAAATTTTATGATTAGTCAACTAATCATTATTTGGAGCCTTTTTGAACAAAAGATCATGGATTTTATCACACCTCATTGCTTACCATGAAAGAATTTAATGATGATTCATCTTCACGATATCCACGAAATGTCAATTCTTGATTCAAAGGAGTCTCACCAACTCAATTGAAGCCTTCAAGCGAATTGTGTATTCGAGCTTGGTTTGACTAGATTGCCTATCAGATGCAATTTGAATTGACTGTTTTTGTTGTAATTGATCTTAACATTTCTTTTTTGCCTGGTTATGAATACTGCTCAACCCACCAACATGCATACCTAATCTATTTTTTTGTGCACTCTTAAACCATATACTTAAAAATACATCGCCTGCCTCCACCTTAACGAATGCCTTCATCTTGAAATAAGTAACAACACAAACAATAAGCTGCATCTTCTATTACACTATGTTCTAACCAATTATGATACTGGTCAAACTATTTAGGATTGAAATGACACTTTAAAGACCGAAAAACCTCTTTGAGGAAACTTATGATATCACGGTTAGTAAGGACCTCTTTGGAGGTATGCTCTTCTAATCTTATCACGCTTATTTGGATGATAGTCCCTAATGGGTAGTCTTTCCTTTGGATCGAGCTTTAAAGAATCGAGATAAAAAAAAAAAAGCATCAAATTCCTTTACTTGAAGCCACGTAATTTTCAAGAAGACAATTCTCTAAGTTAGTAATAAATTTTAATCACATACTAATGATGGCCCCAATTCCCAAACTTGAAACAAAATACGCTGTAAAATACCCAAAATAAATTACCATCAAATTAAGTACTGAAATTCTTTTTAATTGATGAAATTGTACATGGCCAAACTAATTTTAAAAGTACAATACAATGATTAAAATCAAAGTGAAACATGACGATGTGGTTGCCGGCGAGAGAGGCGACAACCAACGAAAAGCGGCAGTGGCCAGCGGCTAATGGCAGCGGAGACGGCTCCGGATGCAATGTAACTTTGAAATTGAACCGAAGGATTCAGCCAAGAGAGAGAGACAGTGAAGGGTTGGTAATTGGAGGGTATTTGTTTGGGAATTGGGGGCTATATATAATTTTTAGATTTTAGATTCTATTAAGAAAAAAAAAGTAAAACGGTATCATATATGTAACGACCCGGCCAGTCATTTTGCTTTCTAAATCTCTGTTCCCCTATTTAAGACTTTGTATGTGCTTTTACTGTTTTATGACTTGTGGGGATGGTTGGTTTGGTTTTGGAAAGGTTCGGATTAAATTCGGAACAATTAGTTCCATAGTAGTGGCCTAAGGTGGTCAAGTTTGACTTGGGTCAACACTGAGTAAACGACCTCGAAATCGGGATTTGAAAGTTCCAATAGGTTTGTATGATGATTTTGAACTTGGGCGTATGTTCGGATCGAATTTTGGGTGGACCGGGAGTGTTTCGGTGCTTATTATTGAAAGTTGACGTCTTGAAGGTTTTAGAGTTTCTAAGTTTGATTTGAAGTAGACTTTGGTGTTATCGATGTCCGTTTGGGGTTCTGAGCCTTGGAATAGGTTCGTGTTGTGATTTGTGACTTGTGCGTAAAATTTGCGTCATTCCAAGTTATCTAAGTATGATTCGTCGCGTTCTGGAAGAAGTTTGAAGTTCCAAAGTTGATTAATTTGATGTTGAGGTGCGATTCTTGGTTTCGATGTTATTTTACGTGTTCCGAGACTTCGAGTAGGTCCGTAGTATATTTATGGACTTGTTGGTACATTTGGACGAGGTCCAGGGTGAATTTCGGACCACCCACAAAAAAGTTGAAGTTGGCTGATATTGCTGGTTTGCTGGTGTGCTTCGCGCGATCGGGTAATCCCGCGATCGCGAAGGGGGCTGGGGAGGGGTCTGAGATTTTGCTCTTCACAAACGCGAGTAGGGCCCCGCGAACGCGATGGAGGATCTGATTCCTCTTCGCGAACGCGGAGCCATCTTCGCGAACGTGAAGAAGGCTGAGGCTGAGTTGGGCTAGAAGGTTGTTGGCCTTCGCGAACGCGGCTGGGGGACCGCGAACGCGGAAGGGTGGGTGGTTGTTCAACGCGAACGCAAAGAGGATTTTGGTCAGCTGGAATAGTTTGGTCTTCGCAATCGCGAGGGACTTACCGTGATCGCGAAGAAAGAATCACCGGGCAGATCACATTTTTATTTCGGGACTTAGGTCATTTCTCTCACTTTTCACTTTGGTTTGGACAAATTTGAGAGCTCTTTTGAGGGGGATTTTCATCAAAAATCACAAGGTAAGTGATTTCTACCAATTTAGAGTTAAATACATGGATTATGGGTAGATTATAACATAGAAATTGTGGAATTTTGGCATTTTTGTTGAAAAACCTAGGGTTTGGTAAAAATGGGCTTTGACCACGAAATTGATTATGGAATTGGGAATAAATTATATATTTGAGTTTGTAATGTCATGGGTAATGTTTATCTTCAAAAAAATTCCGAAATCCGGACACCTAGGCCCGGGGTTCACTTTTGTTGACTTTCCAAACGAGGTTGGGAAATTACTCTAATAGATAAACTATGAACTTTTTAGCATATATTGATTGGTTTATACGACCTTTGGCTAGTTTCGTATTGCTCGGCATCGATTTGAGGCAAGTAGTGAGGTTAGAGAGACAAGTAGTGAGCTTTGGATCGAGGTAAGTCTCTTGCCTAATCTTGTAAGAGATTATCCTCGCAGGTATGCTAATTGTTATGTGCTACTTGTTTTGGGCGCTACGTACGCACGAGGTGACGAGAGTGTGTACGTAGCTAGATTCATGTTTATGTCCGGGTAGACTTAGAAACACATCATGCTTTAAATGTGCTATGTGAATTTATCGTGTTTGTTTGATTCCTTAAATTTATGACTGAGATTGAGACTAGAATAAAAAAATTGACCGAGTCTCTTACGTTGAAAATCGTGAAATATTTGATGAATGGTAGTTTCGTGTCTTATCAACTCGCAAATATTTTCGCGAGTGAGAGAGTTTCTCTATTGTTATGGGATCGGGTCGTTCGCCTTGATAGTGTTGTAAATTATTCTTATGGGATCGGGTTGTTCCCCTCGGCAATGTTGTAAATTACTCTTATGGGATCGGATCGTTCGCCTCGACGGTGTTGTAAATTACTCTTATGGGATTGGGTTGTTCGCCTCGTCAGTATTGTGAATTACTCTTATGGGATCGGGCCGTTCGCCTCGACAATATTGTGTAACACTACTCCAGTGTTGTAAATAGCGAGCGCTACGTCGCTGCGATGCGAGACTGTGTCGCTTCTTTCATCTGTTGTGTTGCGATTTACATAAAGCGATCGCCTCTGCTTGTGTAGCGAGAGGCGACAGTGTGGCGAGAGGCGACTAAAGCGTCGCTTTTTTAAAAAGAAAAAAGAAAAAGGGCAAAGACTTAAGAAAATAGGTCGCGATTAGGGCTTGACTCTCAGAAGTTTCTTTCTTCTTCAACTTCGAACAACAGAGCAGCCAAGTTTCTGAAAAAAGGTCGCGATTAGGGCTCGCGATTACTGTGCCATACTTGAGATTTGATGTGGTATTGGTATCGGTTGACCTTGTGCCTTCAAGGCAAGTTGTGGTATTGGTGATTTCATAATAATTCTTGTCTGGAAGTTTTATTATGCTGTTTACCTGCATCGTTGCTACTTGTTGAGTTTCATACCTGTCTACTTTATGTACTTAATTATTTTGACCACTAGTAAGTGTCAAGTAGACCCTCCGTCACTACTTCTTCGAGGTTAGACTAGATACTTACTGGGTACGTGTTGATTTACGTACTCATACTACACTCTTGCACTGATTATGCAGGTACTGAGACAGGTACTTCCGGTGGTCATACGGGCGCATAGACGTATTACACGGAGACTTAGTGGTGAGCTGTTTTCCATGCTTCGATCTAAATACGTCATTGAAAGTCCAAATACGTCATTGAAAGTCCAAATACCCCCCAAGTAGACCCCTCGTTACTACTTCTTCGAGGTTAGACTAGATACTTACTGGGTACGCGTTGATTTACGTACTCATACTTCACTCCTGCACTGATTGTGCAGGTACTGAGACAGGTACTTCCGGTGGTCATACAGGAGCATAGACGTATTACACGGAGACTTAGTGGTGAGCTGTTTTCCATGCTTCGATCTAAATACGTCATTGAAAGTCCAAATACCCCCTAAGTAGACCTCTCGTCACTACTTATTCGAGGTTAGACTAGATACTTACTGGGTACGCGTTGATTTACGTACTCATACTACACTCCTGCACTGATTATGCAGGTACTGAGACAGGTACTTCCGGTGGTCATACGGGCGCATAGACGTATTACACGGAGACTTAGTGGTGAGCTGTTTTCCATGCTTCGATCTAAATACGTCATTGAAAGTCCAAATACCCCCTACCTCCCCCCAAAATCCCCAAATGAATTGGTTGGTTCATACGAGAAACAATTTGCGATCCCATATATTCAAAAATTTGAGAACTTTTGACCTATTAGTTTAAATCTCCAATTCACCTTTGGTCACACGACTCACACCAGGCACGATACATTTTATAGCATTCAGAATTTCTTTATAAAATTTAAATTGCAGTTCCAAATAAGAAATAATCATATCTCAAGCTTATCTGATATGTCATTGAAAGTCAAAATAGTCCCCCCCCCCCAACCCCTCAATGAATTGGTTGGTTCATACGGGAAACAATTTGTTCTTCGACTAGGAGAACAGCTGAGAGGAGGTAGTTAACATCCATTTTGTTTGCTAATAGGATAAGTTGCACAAACATAAAGTCACCACGTTATGGCAAGAGCAAAAGCAAAAAATTTATTTTTCACCAAAAAATAAATGACCCATTAAATATTTAGCCACTAGGCAGCCTGCCTAGTGCTAAATTGCTCGGACACGGGTGCGGGTGTCCGACACGGGTGCGGATCTAGAGGTCGGATCCTTCAAGATGTTAATTCTAAGATTCGAGGATACGGATCCTAGTACGGATATGGGTGCGGGGATCCGGCTAAAAATAATTCAAGAAAATAAAAATATAAAAATATCTCTAAATTATGAGAAATTTTATGGAATACTTACGTATAACTGGTAAAGTATGGATTTGTTTTTACTCTCAAGTTGTAGATAAGTAAAGGATTGATTTTTTGGATAAGGTATGTTGTTTTCTTCAAATTTACTCCAGTTTTGGTTATGATTTCGGGAATCAAATTGTATCTCGTCTTCAATTTCTCCGTCTGTCGTGGTCTAAGTACCCAAAATTATTTGATCAAAATCGGTACGGATCCCATACCCACACCCATACTAGTGTCGTGTCGACACGGGTGCGGCACCTAAACTACCGTGTCGGAGCAACTTAGGCCTAGTGGTATATTTGCTAAAAAAAAAAACATTTAAGATTGACATGAACTAATATCATTGAGAGGAAGCCAGAGGAGTTGTATTTAAGGTGCTTCCCAGTCCCAACTTCAGCGAAAGCCATGTGTGAGTGATAAAAAAGCAAGCTAGCTCCCAAGTATAAGAACACCAGAGATGCTTGTATATCTACATCTATTGCAAGATCCATTGCGCAATTATCCTATGTTAAAAACTATAACCATCAAATGATTACTGAAAAGAACAATAACAGGAACTAACATAACAATTTAGATATCTCAAAGTCATACACTAAGCATGAGAATATAAGAATTCAGCCATTGGAACTAGAGAATGTTTCAAACTAAATAAGCTTGTCACAGGCCTCGTAGGTATGATACATTATGGTGTCTGGTTAGCATCGTAAAGATGCTGATATCCGAAGTATAATTAAATAAAAGGATATTTACCTGAAAATGGGAGAATACTAGCTCATACAATAATGCAATATCAACAAGATCAAACAGTCCCAATTGACATGCAGTTGTCAAAACTAGACAAGCAGTCCCGTAAGCCTTGCTTACAGGTGGAAGTGATTTATAGAACCTGTGATGAGAAAACAATTAGGTCATTCAGTGAATACTTGATAGAGAAAACATAAAGTATAAAGCAGATAGCATTCATACCAATGACCAGAATATGAGATTAAAAATGACCTAATGGCATAAAATAAGGAAAGCAAAAGATAGCAAATCTTAAGACCAGAGATTATAGGAAGGAGGGACAGCAATCCACAGTTCTCACATATAGTCTGACCTGTCAAATCAGTAGACACATACATTCAAACTTTTCCTTTTCTTTGGAAATGATAGAAGGATTAGATTCTAAAGGATGACTCGCTTGGGACACATGCCGCAGAAAAAATCTCAGATTAGCAACTTCACAGCACAACGTGAAGTCTCCAAATGCTTAACAAGAAGCAGCAACAGAACCAGTTGGGAGTTGAGAGCTCAGATTTAGGAGGGGAATAATAACCCCATTACCAATAAAACTTAACTGACAGCGAAGACAATTACAAGAGGTATACTCTATCAGGTACAATAACTGGAAGGTCATGGTGAAGTCATGTTACAATCACCTCTCTAGTAGTATAGAAATGGTCAACAGATTGCCCGTAACATGGAGAACGAAATACCAATAAAAGTGGCCTGTTTTTCACGACAGAAGAGCAAGAGGTTTGCCTCATGCAACTTTTCCTTTTTAATAAGTCAGGCAAGATAATTTACAAAACGGGCAGAATAGGACAATAGATGGTACATGCGCAAAAAGGCGCTGTCATCTTCACATTCATTATTCAGAGGTGACTGGAAATCTAGGAACTATATCTTAAACTGTTTGGCTTAAGCAGTGAGATGCTCTACACTGTCAAAGATGCCTTAGCAAGATGGATCAGATGGAAGAGAAAGGAACTAACTAAAAACATGTGGATCTCAATCCTAACATGCATTTTGTTGTCAGTCGAATGCGAGAAGTTTTAAGGAAAATCAGTTTCACGTCATATTCTGAAATACAGATAATCAAGCTCAACTCATTGATGAAGATGGAGATAATTAGCCTTCAATAAAGACGGCACAGCACGTGGTTATGAAACACTTTTTTTTTATAAAGTATCAAATACTTAAATTTTATGAGATACTAGTTATCCAAGTCATGCTCTGCCCCAAAAGAAAGCAGCAGTAGTCATTTCCAATAATTTAGTCTTTCAAGAAATATTTCAGCTTCGCTAGTTAAATGTTTTTTGTGTTTGATTTTCCTCATTTAAGGGAATAAAGAAATTGCTAAAGTTTCAATCAAAATTGAGTCACCAAGTCAAAAAAAAAAAAGAAGATTGGGCAAAAATCTTTTGTTTTAAAAAATAAAATAGGCAACAAAAGTTAACAAAAAGTGCTAAGTGTAAGGGGTAAGGCTGGGGAGATTAGATTCTTAAAGATACAGACACAAGAGACAGGAGTCGCTGGTTGGTGAAGGGGGAGTGAGGAGGAGGAAAAATCTAAGTGTGTGGGACTAAGTTGCTCGGACTCGGGCGTGGGTATCCGATACGGGCACGGATCCGAGTGTCGGATTCGGCAAAATCTAAATTTAAGATTCGGAGGTGCGGATCCAGGTATGGATACGGGTGCAGTGATTCGGCTAAGAAAATTCAAAATTATTAAAATAAATAAATAAATAAATATAAAGCGAAAAAGAAAGCCATTCAAGGCCTTCCACCAATTCTCCATCTATATCGCAGCTATTGTCTGCCAGAAGTCCGAACTCAAAACACGACCCCTTGAATTCTTGATTTTTCTGAAACACAAAGCAACAAATATGAGACAGAAGTACTACAATATTGAAGGCTTGCCATTTCTCATGTCTTAAATCTGTTTTATTTTTAATTTTTAGAAATCAAATCTCAATTTTCCACCAAATTTGTCGATGGAATCAGGTCAAAGTATCCGAAGTTACGCACCCGCACCCGTACCGTGTTGAGACGGGTGCGGCACCAAAAACGAAGAGTCCGCGCAACTTAGGTGTGGGATAAGGAGATGACAAGCAACAACCAGTAGTTTTTCAGCAATGACATCACAATCTCCTCTTCTCTACCAGTGGAACTAGTTATAGGGTAGATATAGACAGAAAAAGGGTACAGGTTTTGCAGAAGGCTAATCTCTTCCCCTAACTGCATTTGACACATGAAGTTTCCATGAAACTAATACCTAACACCATTCTTACCACTTTCGACCTTCTTCTACAATCAAGCATAAATGATAGATACGACAAGATAAAGGTATAGCCTTCAGGATAATTTCAGGTATCTTAATATTAAAGCCAAGCTAATATCTAGTTTGATTTGAACTGTCGAGTGAGGACACCAACATTGTCTTCTCATTTGCATCACACTCAATATTCTTCATCCTGATTACTATAGTTCAAAACTTCGGTCATTCTCTCAGTGAAGCTTCACAAAAGCTACTCTTGAGACGGATGGGAAGTGTTGAGGCCCATGCATGCGTAGGGTGAGTTGAGATATTCTCTCAAAGATTGAGCACAATGCAGTAGCCGAGCTACTGTTGGGGATGTAAGAGTGTGCCAAAGCAAGCTTCGGCGGGAGGACTTCTTAAATGATAAGTTAGAGCAAAGATGGAGACAGCCACTATACAACTGAATGTCTAGTGGAGTCCTTGGGTTGAATTATGCAGTTGGTACCGAAAGGTAATTCAGAGTGCAAAGGTGGTGGAGTGTAGGCTCAGCTCCAGGTCAAAAAATTCCTTGATGACACAAAATTCCCATGAAGCAAGAGAATCAAGTAAGAGCTAGCCAAGGTGATACCACTTGATAAGATCATTTATTGTTTTTACATGATTGGCATGAAAATTGATTAGTCAATTTTGTTCAACATGTAGCAAGTCTACTATGTTAGAAAATACAAGCCAAGGTGGAGATTTGTTAAGAAGTCTTAATTTTCAAGAAATTAGCAACGGTTGATTTTTTTCTATGGTCCTAGATACTCGATGCTTGAATTTTAGGTTCAAACATCAAGGTCGAAACAATCCAATGCTTGATTCAAGCATTTTGAATGGAAGATTAACCTTTGACAAGTTTGAATGGTTAGAAGGCCTAGAATCTTCAAATGGCGGGTGCAAAGTACTGACAATGAGCCTATGAATTGACGCACCCTTTTCTCGTTTTTAAGGCATAGAAGGAACACAAAGAGAATTATATGTGAGAGGTAGGGAGAATTACTTCCTCATACTGAATTGTGAAGTAGATTGAAAGAGATGTAAGACAACATTAGAGAATAAAATATTGTGATAGACTTGCATCAAACTCATTGTAGAGTGCATTTGTAAGGTATTCATTTAGATGTTTTTTGAGTAAATAAGAGTGTTATCTGTATTTTGTATACAACCTTTTTAGTTTTTATTACGATCCATTCCATCCTCCTCACATGTGGACGTAAGCATAATCAGGCTAGCACATAATTTTTGTTATCACCTATATTCTTTCCATCCAATTTAAGGTATGCCATTGTTCTGCTCATATCAAATGTACGCTTTGATACTTCCCATGGCGTAATAAAAGGGGGAATCTTCCCTTCCAAACAACGGGGTAACTCAATGGAGCAACCTATTAAAAACCATGAAATTGCAGAAATGCATTATCATTATTAGCATCAAATGGTCCATGTGTCGCACTTATGCATTTCTATTATGTCGTGACCTCTATAAGACAAAGTTTCAGCCATTTACTGCTTTCTCTCTCAAAATCCAACAATTTATGGTTCTTAACATTGGTAACTCCTTCTATCCCAATTTATGTGATGCACCTTCCTTTTCTAGTCTATCCTAATACCTTTCTATATTTAGAAATAATTCATTATTAAACTTCTTATTTTAACCTTAATGAGATAGTTATAGTCACAAATATTTATTGTTTGTTTTAGACACAAAGTTTCAAAGGTCGGTCTTTTTTTCTTAAACTCCTGCACAATCTAAACAACGTAATATAAAATGGGGTGCCCAAGAGTGTGGCCTAGCTGGTGAGAACCATGGGGTCTCAAGTTAAAATCTTAATGGAGGCAAAAACACTAGGTGATTTCTATCTATTGTCCAAGTCTTTCTGGACAGAGTTACCTGATAGGTGGGAGGTGAAACTAGCTGAGGTGGGCCGACACCACAGTTATAAAAAAAAAACATCATATAAAATGGGAGGCATGGAGTATTAAGAAGAAGCAAGCAACCTATCCACCCAAAATATTAAAGCCATCACACTGATGGCAAAATATTAATTGAGGATCGAAATTACTTTGGGGGATCCTCAATCCAATTGACGCACTGAAAAGCCCTAAAAGTTGAATTATAGAACATAAAATTGAGAGTATTTTCATTAAAAAAAATAGAATTTAAAATCAGATTACACACAAAGTGTGTGAAATGATGAATGTGTATATATAGCTCCATGGAGAGAGAGGGAGAGAGAAGAAAAAGGGAGACTTACTCAGCAGGAGATGACATTGCGAATTCAGAAACCGAAATTACAAGCTTGCGAATGAGAAGTTAGTTGTTCGGTGAGAAAAGATTTTTCCAATGTAGCTGTAGAGGAGGAGAAAACGAAATTGGTAATAAGGTCGCCCCTAATTGAAACTTCTAGATCATTCTTTGAAGGTCATGCGATCCGTTTTCCAGAGTGGATTGTTTTTTTTTTCTTTTTCTTTGAGAAAAGTATGCTAAGGCCTCATTTATTTTTCGGCAAAGGGTCAGAAATGCCCTTTAACTTATTAGAAATGGCTTAAAAATGCCCTCCTTCCACCTATGGGTTCAAATTTACCCTTTATTTTATTTTTAGACTTAAAAATACCCCTCTTTTAACGGAAAGATGATATGGCATTAATGAGCATTTTAACATTAAGGGCAAATTTGAACCCATAAGTGGAAGGAGAGCATATTTTAGCCATTTCTAATACGTTAAGGGCATTTCTGACCCTTTTCCGTTTTAATTAAACATGTAGCATTTATTTAGTCTGGAAAATAGTGAATTTATTTTTTACTAAAAACTGGAAAAAAAACGACTTTAAAAAAAACTGAAAAATATTTTCTAAAACAATATTTTTGTAAAAACTGGAAAAAAAAAATTGAAAAGCAATTTTCTAAAGTAATATTTTTGTAAAAGCTGAAAAAAAAATATTTCCTCTTCTTCTTCCTTCCTTGTTTGTCCATATGCTTTCTGAGTTCATTTTTTATATATTTTAGTTCTTCTAATGAGTTAGTACATCAAAACTGAAATATTTTCGTTTTTTTCAGTTTTTAGTAAAAATAAATTCACTTTTTTCTAGACTAAATAAATATTACATGTTTAATTAAAATGCCATTTTTCCAGAACTCAGAAAGCCAATCTATTTCTAAATAAATGCTACATATTTAACTAAATAAATGCTACATTTTCCGAGACTAATAAATTATTTTTTACTAAAAACTGAGAAAAAACAAAAATAGTTCATTTTTTATATACTAACTCATTAGAAGAACTAAAATATATAAAAAAAAATGAACTCAGAAAGCATATGGACAAACAAGGAAGGAAGAAGAAGAGGAAATATTTTTTTTCAGCTTTTACAAAAATATTGCTTTAGAAAATTGCTTTTCAATTTTTTTTCAGTTTTTACAAAAATATTATTTTAGAAAATATTTTTCAGTTTTTTTTATAGTCGTTTTTTTCAGTTTTTAGTAAAAAATAATTCACTATTTTCCAAACTAAATAAATGCTACATGTTTAGTTAAAACGAAAAAAGGTCAGAAATGCCCTTAATGTATTAAAAATGGCTCAAAAATGCCCTCCTTCCACCTATGGGTTCAAATTTGCCCTTAATTGTAAAATGTCCATCAATGCCATGTCATCTTTCTGTTATGAAATGGGCATTTTTAAGCCTAAAAATAATATTGAGGGCAAATTTGAACTTATAGGTGGAAGGAGGGCATTTTTAAACCATTTCTAATACGTTAAGGGCATTTTTGACCCTTTTTCATTTATTTTTTTTTAACATTAACACCTCTAAAGATTAAGATATCTAAATATGAATACATATGTATGAAGATCTAAAAATTAATAGATTAACATTGTTTGATTTTTAACATCTGAATGTATAAAAATTATCTTTATTTGAAAATTAATAAATATAAAATTCAAATAAAATACTAATTAATCTAATATTCTATCAATAAAATATATATATTTTTTAAATATGGTAGTTGATAGTGGTGATGGCTAATGGTAGTGCTTGTGAATGCCGACTAGAGATGGTGGTTGATGATAATTTTGGTTGATGGTGGTGGTTCATGATAGTAGATAGTGGTGATTGGTAATGGTGGTGATTATTATTGAGGATGGTGGTGGTGAGTGGTGATAGTTAATAATGGCGGGTGGTGGTGGTAGTTGGGATTGAGAAAGGTGGTAGTTGGTAGTGGTAGTTTATTATGATAGGTAGTGCCATTTATGATTGCTAATGGTGATGGGGTGGTTAGTTGTGATAGTTGAGGTGGATGAGTGTTGGTTGTGGTTGAAAATGATGATGGTGGAAGTGGTGGGGATTGGTGGGTGGTGGAGGTAGAGTATGATGGTGGTGGGTGGTATGGTGGTAGTTGATAATGATAGGCAGTGGCAGCAGCTAATAATGAATATGGATGATAGCATCTTAATGAAATTAAGTCTTTGTTATAGATTTTAATCATATAGACCTATTCATACCCATTAAGCGGTTGTGAAATAAAAAAATAAACACACTTAATTATTAAGATCTGAATAATTAAGATTCAGCTTTAAAAACAAACGCACTTAAAGCATGTTTGGAAAGCCACCTAGAAATTGGATTTGGGTGTAATTACACAGTTTGGTATATTTGTCTGGCCAAGTAATTACTTCGTCAACATGAAATTGGGTGTAATTGGAGAGATGTAATTACACTCTTCAATTCTCAAGTGGGATGTGAGAATTGGTGGTAATTACACTGTGTAATTACAAGGTTACTTTTTAATTTCTTTCCTTTTTGTTTTTATTTTAATTTATTTTTTATAACTTTTTATTTCCATTATTTAATTTTCTATTTTATTTTTACTTTTTAATTTTAAAATATATACTTTTTGTACATTATTTATCTTTTATTTCTCTACCTTTACTTCTTGTGATTCCATGTAATTGCTCGTATATTTTATTTCTTATTTGTTGTATTTTCTTCATTTAGCGTAACTGCGTTATTATTCTAGTTTTTGAAACTACACCTCCTAATATTAGAAATAATGAGCCATTAACAAATTTGGCATATAATAAGTTATGTTATTAAAGTAGAATTTCGTTGTTGAATAAGGTTATAAACTTATTATGTTTCCTAATCCTAAGTTGTATTGGAATTTATTTTTATTATGTTGGAATTTGACATATGTTTAATTTTTTGGGGGGGATTTTATAATTGTGATTTTGAAAATGTGCTATATTATGGTTCCAATTTATTTGTTTTAGTAGTATTGGCTTGTTATTTCACATTGCATGTTGTTCATTTTTTTAGTTAGAATTGATAGATTAATTTTGTCAAACATTTGCATAATGTTATGAAATTATATTTATAAATATTAATTTATTTTATCAAACATGCATTCCATGATGTTCTTACAAAACATATGTTTTTAGTTTTTATAATTAATTAAACTAAATATTATTAATTTTAAAAATATATATAAATTAGTTTTACAATATTAGTTATAAATATATGATTACTAATTAGTGTATATTCAAGAAAAAATATGCATCTTAAATACCAAATCTAATATCATTTATACTTATAAAAAATTATGTATATGCATATATTTATTATTTTTAACTTCTTATTTTTGATAATTCATTTAAAATCTAATCTAACTATGTAATTGTCACACCTCCTTTTTCCCGGGGGACGGGGGGAGTTTTTCCAATTAAAGTGATATTTTTCGAAATTAGGTTATTTATTTAATTCAAAGTCGTCACTTGGAATATTTATGGTATCCCAAGTCACCGATTTATTTTAAAATCCCAAATCAAGGAAATTGACTCTATTTTTGGTTCGCGAACACAGAAGACCAGGTAAGGAATTCTATTAACCCGGGAGAATGTGCGAGGCACTCCTGAGTTCCGTGGTTTTAGCACGGTCGCTCAACTATTAATAATTGGCTTAATTATCTGATTTAATATATATTTGAAACCTAGTGTGCATTTTTTACTTTTAACCGCTTTTAGTTAAATATTTAACCGCTTTTAGTATTTATGAAATTTGTTTGAACAAGTCGCGATGTCGCGCACTCGTTTGTTTTTTGTACACATTGTGAATCGTGCCACGTGAAACGCACCCGCGATTTACAACATGTTAATTTTTATTTCTGGTCGAGTCACGTGAAACGCCGAGTCACGTGAAACGCACACTCGAATTGAAATTTACGTATCGTGACCATGCAACGGGAATCGTACTCATAGTCGCGATAATTTATTAATCGCGCCTAAAGCAAGCTACGATGTTTGTGAATTATTTGTCTTAAACTAATTTGAGATTTGTAAAGCCATAAGAGTATGTCATTGTAGAAAAGTATGAAATAGATTAAATTAATTATTTAAGGACTACAAAAGGGGGCCACTGTATGAGATTAATGGGCCTAGCAGATTTCAAGTTTTGGCCTCAAAGATAAAATAACTTTCTTCATTAGCTTATAGTAACCTCGCAACCCATGTGTCTAGGCCCAAAAATTGGATCTTCACCCGTGACATAATTCTAGTTAAACTTGTTTACAACTTAACTCTATACTTTAGACAATTGATAGCTTAATTTAAAACAAAGATGGAACTACTAAAGCACATTTATTAACACATGAAGGACTAAATAACCAAACAGAGACATAACCTTGCCTGAGCTTCCATTTAAATAAGATTTTTTTTTTATGAACAATCACAAATCACTTATCAATTAGCAAATTTCGTTAAATCATTCATGGATGAACCTTTTTTTAAGAGAACATGCTAATGAACTAAGATAAATATACAAAGAGGAAGCTCAAAATTTGGCAGCATGCTTAACAATAATTTTATTCATTCAAGATATAAATGAACACCAAAGAACACCAAAAGAAAAAAGAAATAACCCATATCATTAATCAAAACAAGATAAGGATTAGACCTCAAAAGTTGAATCTGAAACTTTACGGTTTTACAATTTTGAATCTTAAACACATTCAGACCGCACGCAAGACCTCAAACGGAGTATTGAAATTCGCCGGCGACCTCAACTAAAAACCTCATTGTTTCGATTGGGTTTGGATGGTAGTTTCTGGTATTAAAAGGGCTGTTCTATGGAGGTTTAAGGGTTTTTTTGGGCGGTGAAGCTACTGTTTTTTTCGAAAGAAAGACGAAGAAAGAATGACACGAATAGAAATTCCCTTATCCTAGAAGAAGAAAACAAAATTCTCGCAATTCCCTCCTCCCATTTTTTTTTCTCCTTCTCCCTCTTTTTTTCTCCTCACATTTATCTTCTATTTATAGAAAAATGTTCGAAATTTTTCAGATTTTTGTTTATTTTATTATTTTATTATTTTTTAATTAAAAAGAATTCCCGCTTCCCATTTTTCTTTTCTTTTTTAAAACAAAATAATTCCCCACTTTCCTTTACTTTTATTTTTTAATTTCCCTTTTTTTACTTTTATTATATTTAAATTCCCATTTTTTTACTTTTCTTTTTTTATTTCCCACTTATTTTACTTTTTTTTAAATTTCCGCTTACTTTTACTTTTTTTTAAACAATTTCAGCTACCTTTACTTTTATTTTCTAATTTCAAATTTATTTTACTTTTTACTTTTTAAATTTTCATATTCTTTTACTTTTATTTTGTTAAATTTTCCACTTTCTTTTACTTTTTTATTAAATAATTTCCACCTACTTTTACTTTTATTTTTTTTTTAATTCTATATTTTTACTTTTCCTATTTTTTATTCCCATCTGAAACGTTTTTTTTAATTTTTTTTTGGTTTTTTAATTAATTTATTTTAAAATAAAGATAAAAATAAAAATAAAAATAATACTAATACTAATAATTGACCATTTAAATTATTATTAATTTTTACCCTATATATAAAAAAATTTAATAAAGCTAAAAATATATATATTAAATTTCTGAAAATATTTACATAGTAGAAGGTGATAAAAATTCAAATATAGTAAAACATTAGGTGCTCACAGCTGCCCCTCTTTGCTTGGAAACATGAAAAGTTTTCAGGCAAAGACTAGGTGAGTCATGTGACTAATGTTTGACCAAATCATTATTCAAAAGGAAAAGAAATAAAAGATAGGGTGCAACCGAGTCCTGATTTTGAACAGCCTACATATCCCGGGTTATAGGGGAATCAGGTCCCGTGTAGTTCAAGGAGAATGGTGGAATAATAAGTTGATGAGTCGGATGAGGTTCCGTCGAGGCTTCGGTCCGATGTCCTGCTATTATATCAAAATATAAAAGAAACTAAACAAGCCTATCAGTTATGAGTTACAAGATTCCTATCTATGAGTCTTCTTAAACTTGATCTTGAGTCTTGATTGGTTCTTCATGCAGACTCTGATCTAAACCTTGATGCTCGCTAGATGTAGGTTCTAGTTCATTGTTCTATAACTTCTTATAATCAAAATGAGACTCCAATGCTCGTGGCTTCAGTCATGTCTTGAGCATTTCAAATCTTTTCAACTGCTTTTGCATATTGGATTCACTTATTTTTTCTTTTCTTTTATTCTAAATTGAGACTTCTTCTTTTGGTCATCTCGAACCCTGTGCCTCGAGGTAAAACCTACTCAGACACCAAAACAAATAAACGGACGAAATTTTTCTGCCCCAGTTTGCACTAGGAAAATTTCGCGAGTTATTGTAATAACATTCTAAACTACTTCTTTATTGAAAGCAATAAAAGGTCGGGAGTGATGTACCCCGAAAACGTCATGCTATTTTTTTTTATGGTGTTCCTTTATTGTCAAAGGATGTCTCAACTAAGGATTGGTGTACCTTATGTTGGGAAAATGTGGCCAAGGAATGGGGTACCCTATATTGGCAAAATATCAGGGAGTGGTGTACCCTACATTTAAGATCAAATCAACTAGGGAGTGAATACCCTATGTTGGAAAAGAGACTAGGGAGTGGAGACCCTATGTCTAAAATAAAATCAACTAGGGAGTGGAGACACTATGTCTAAAATAAAATCAACAGGGAGTGGAGACCCTATGTCTAAATAAAATTAATTAGGGAGTGGAGACCCTATGTTGGAAAAGAGACTAGGGAATGGAGACCTTATGTCTAAAATAATCATCAACTAGGGAGTAGAGACCCTATGATGGAAAAGCGGACTAGGGAATGGAGACCCTATGTCTAAAAACATCAACTAGGGAGTGGAGACCCTATGTTGGAAAAGCAGACTAGGGAGTGGAGACCCTATGTCTAAAAACATCAACTAGGGAGTGGAGACCCTATGTTGGAAAAGCAGACTAGGGAGTGGAGACCCTATGTCTAAAAACATCAACTAGGGAGTGGAGACCCTATGTTGGAAAAGCAGACTAGGGAGTGGAGACCCTATGTCTAAAAACATCAACTAGGGAGTGGAGACCCTATGTTGGAAAAGCAGACTAGGGAGTGGAGACCCTATGTTGGAAAAGCAGACTAGGGAGTGGAGACCCTCTATCTAAAATAATGATCAACTAGGGAGTGGAGACCCTATGTTGGAAAAACAGACTAGGGAGTGGAGACCCTATATCTAAAAACATCAACTCGGGAGTGGAGACCCTATGTTGGAAAAACAGACTAGGGAGTGGAGACCTTATGCCTAAAAACATCAACTAGGGAATGGAGACCCTATGTTGGAAAAGCAGACTAGGGAGTGGAGACCCTATGTTTAAAAATATCAACTAGGGAGTGGAGACCCTATGTCTAAAATAATCATCAACTGGGGAGTGGAGACCCTATGTTGGAAAAATGACTAGGGAGTGGAGACCCTATGTTGGAAAAGCAGACTAGGGAGTGGAGACCCTATGTTGGAAAAGCAGACTAGGGAGTAGAGACCCCATGTCTAAAATAATCATCAACTAGGGAGTGGAGACCCTATGTTGGAAAAACAGACTAGGGAGTGGAGACCCTATGTCTAAAATAATCATCAACTAGGGAGTGGAGACCCTATGTTGGAAAAGTACACTAGGGAGTGGAGACCCTATGTCTAAAATAATCATCAACTAGGGAGTGGAGACCCTATGTTGGAAAAGCAGACTAGGGAATGGAGACCCTATGTTAGAAAAACAGACTAGGGAGTGGAGACCCTATGTTGGAAAAGCAGACTAGGGAGTGGAGACCCTATGTCTAAAAATATCAACTAGGGAGTGGAGACCCTATGATGGAAAAGCAGACTAGGGAGTGGAGACCCTATGTCTAAAAATATCAACTAGGGTGTGGAGACCCTATGTCTAAAATAATCATCAACTAGGGAGTGGAGACCCTATGTTGGAAAAATGACTAGGGAGTGGAGACCTTATGTTGGAAAAGCAGACTAGGGAGTGGAGACCCCATGTCTAAAATAATCATCAACTAGGGAGTGAAGACCCTATGTTGGAAAAGCAAACTAGGGAGTGGAGACCCTATGTCTAAAATAATCATCAACTAGGGAGTGGAGACCCTATGTTGGAAAAGTACACTAGGGAGTGGAGACCCTATGTCTAAAATAATCATCAACTAGGGAGTGGAGACCCTATGTTGGAAAAGCAGACTAGGCAGTGGAGACCCTATGTTGGAAAAGCAGACTAGGGAGTGGAGACCCTATGTCTAAAATAATCATCAACTAGGGAGTGGAGACCCTATATTGGAAAAGCAGACTAGGGAGTGGAGACCCTATGTCTAAAATAATCATCAACTAGGGAGTGGAGACCCTATGTTGGAAAAACAGACTTGGGAGTGGAGACCCTATGTCTAAAATAATCATCAACTAGGGAGTGGAGATCCTATGTTGGAAAAGTACACTAGGGAGTGGAGACCCTATGTCTAAAACATCAACTAGGGAGTGGAGACCCTATGTTGGAAAAGCGACTAGGGAGTGGAGACCCTATATCTAAAATAATCATCAACTAGGGAGTGGAGACCCTATGTTGGAAAAGCAGACTAGGGAGTGGGGACCCTATGTCTAAAATAATCATTAACTAGGGAGTGGAGATCCTATGTTGGAAAAGCAGACTAGGGAGTGGAGACCCTATGTCTAAAATAATCATCAACTAGGGAGTGGAGACCCTATGTTTGAAAAGCAGACTAGGGAGTGGAGACCCTATGTCTAAAAATCATCAACTAGGGAGTGGATAACCTATGTTGGAAAATGCAACTAGGGATTGGAGACCCTAAACTACCATGATTTGGAACTTTTTTTTATTTTTATTTTAGAGAATGAGTAAAATGCGGGAAAGAATTTGGAGAAGACTTTCTATTTTTTTTTTTGAGTGGTTATTGCTGCAGAGCTATTTCAGTCTCCGTGTGATTTTCTTTTGGTTGCACCTGCTTCTTGCAAGGTTGCTTTGGATTACACCTGTTTCCTGTTTCTCAAACAAAGAACAATTTGTCAGTTTGAAACGGTGGTTGGCTTTGTGGCCTTGAATGTTTCAGTCACTTGATCTCGGCCCTTTCAGCTGCAACTGGTTATTTCCTGAATACCTATTGCATTTCTAACCTCGGAGAACTTTTGGCGTTTCCAGACTTTGTCATGACGATTAGTCACGTGGGACTTAACCTTTTCAACTTTATTTTGCCTTTGTGAGCATTTGACTTTGAATTTCCTCTTTCAACAATTTTTGATTTTGAAGCAGTGGCCACCATGGCAGTCAGAGTCGACTTGATGACCCTACCGAGGCTGGGTGCCTTTTTCTTTGCATATTGGCTTGTATCAAGTGAGAACCCTGTAAATCAGTCTTGCTATCCCTTCTTCGTCTTAGTTTTATAACAGAGTTAGACCGAAAGGGATTCAAAGAAAAGCAAACAATGGAATGGACAAATGAATTTAGACGAGAGGTATCTCTTTTGGGAAAAAGAAAGAAGGACTTATCTGGAGTGCATGCGGACTTCAATGTACATGACATGCCTCTTAGACTGGATGCATGATTTGTGTAAATCATCCAACTCTCATAAATTCATCACAACTTATGCCTCAAAATCAAAAAACCTTGCCTGGACTCTATCGATGCCTATGGTTGTGAGGATCCTCTTTTCGATCAGTGGCGCCTTTTGCGGGTTTTCACCAGTTGACCTCTCTCATTTCTCTTCTCACCGTCGCCTTATAGTGCTCTTGCGAGTTTTCACTAATAAGACTCTCTCATTTTCAATTTCTCTGCTTACCATCGCCTTATGGTGCCTGTGAGGGTTTTCTTTGATAAGACTCTCTTATTTTATTTCTCTCATTTTGTTGTATCAGATTCAGGTAACTGTATCCTCCCATTTCGAACCTCTTTGCCGATTGATCAGAAGGACTTGAACATGGTTTTTGGGGTAAAAAGCATTTGTATTGAATTACAATGTTGGAACCTTTTAGGCGAACCCATCGCCGAATCATTGTAACTTCTACTCCAGTTTCAACTTTTGGGGGAATTTGGATTTTTGTTTTGGTGTGACTGAACCCCGGAGATAGGCTACCTACGTGTCCTTTCAGAATCAAGTCGAACGTAGTTCAAGGAACTTTGTTTTTGATTTTCTTTTGTTTTTCTTCTATTTTGTTTTCTTTTCTATTCTCTTTTTTTTTCTTTTTTCATTTTATTTTTCATTTCTTTTTTTCTTTTTTTTCAATAATACTTTCAGGTTTCAAAGAGGGTAATCAAAGAAGAATAACTGGCTCAAAGGATTTACAAAAGGGTTAATGGTGTTTGGGTAGCGAGAATGAAAGCCTTCGTCATCCCAACCGGAGAACATTAATATTTTATGGAGGATCAAACATAGTACCTTTTGACTGCACCTGCGTTGGCGGTTGTTTCATGGACATTTCCTTCGATGTTTTCCAGGTACAATGCTCTCTTTCAGCAGTACTCTCATTACCATATATGGATCTTTCTAATTTGGAGCCAATTTTCCTTTAGTTGTTCTGATTTTTTATTTTATTTCCATAAACCTATTTTTATTGCATTCTAATTCTTGATTCATTATTTCGAAGTCTGACAGCGTCTTAGGATCTGGGCACGAAGTTCGCGAGCATGTCATGTTATTGAAATCTGCATTTAACAAAACTGAAAAGAGAATAATAAATGTGACAAGATTAAGAAAGAGGCATTCATGGACAATGAAAAATTAATTTCATTTGATTTTATTTTTTTTGTTTGATTTTTTTGTTTGAATTTTAAAGATAGAAGGGTTTACATTGGAAAGTAAGACAATAAAGTACAACATCCGGATCACACCCTGAGATAATTCGGACGCAGAAAGGATAGCAAGACTGGCTACCGAGACTCCCGCCTGATGGGGAACTTTCAGGCTTGGCGACCGTTTTTTGCCTTTTCTTCTGTCTCGGCAATGGATGCAATGGCCTTCGGTACCGGATCAAATTCTTCATCTTCACAAATCAATCCGACTACTGGCCCAGTATGAGCAGGTAGAGAATTATTCATCTTATTAGTGTGCTCTTCATCCCTAAGCACTATTGCCTGGACCTCGATGAGGTCTTCCACTACTCTTTTAAGAGTCCAACAATCTTCAGTGTTATGCCCCACTGCTCCTGAGTGGTATTCACATCCATCATCAGCTCGGTGTGAGGGGGACTCGGGGTTCGGCCGGTTCGGGGGCACTGGTTGTAGCAGATCTAACCTGATTAGCTTTTGAAACAAACTTGAATACGATTCACCAATAGGGGTGAACTGATTCCTTCTGAGGGGCTCTCTTGGGCGAGAATTGTATCCGGGAACATTTGGTTGGGGATTATATGGAGCTTGGTAGGGACGGGGCATTTATAGGATGTGGAGCTCGGTTTTGTGTATAATATTGTGGCCGCATGTAAGGTTGTGTGTTCATCACCGCATAGGGAGGCGGTGCCACGGCATAAGCAGCATCTTGATGGGGATAATAGTGTTGTGGGACCTTAGGGGGTTCTTGGCGGCACATATGATTGGTTGAATGGCCTACGAGCCTCCTCGAGCTCGAAGCCATCATGACTCCTTCTTCTCTCCCGTTTCCGTTATCAAACCCCCCGAACCATTCTGAACGGCCTGTGATGTGGCCTTAAAAGCAGCTTGACTCAATATTCGGCCCGTTTTTAACCCATTTTCTACCATCTTCCCAATTTTGATGGCCTCAGCGAATGACTTTCCCATGACAGACATCATATTCTGGAAGTAGTCCGCCTCTTGAGCCTGTAGAAAGACCGTAACCATCTACGCTTCATCCATTGGAGGCTTTACCCTGGCGGCCTGCTCCCGCCACATGATTGCATACTCACGGAAACTTTCTGCAATTTTCTTTTTCAAATTGGACACACAGTTCTCTTTTTGGATCATTCACTCTTGCTTCTTTTTTTTTTCGCTCTTTGTTTTTCTTTGTTATTTTTGTCACTCCTTTATTTCTTTTTCTTTCTTCTCTTTTTTTTACTCGATTTATTTAATGGCTATGATCGAATCCGATGGGGATTGCCTACGTATTATGACGTCGCATGAATCAGATCTTGCGTAGTTCGGGGAAAGATCAGGAATAAAGGAAATAAATTTACTCCTTTTTTTGGATTTTAAATTTTTTTTTTATAAAAAAAATCCGAAAGAAAGACTTATAAAGAAGAAAGAAAATATTTTTGGATTTCGATTTTTTTTTGTGAGAATTTTTGAAAACAAAGACTTCTAAAGAAGAAAGATTTTTTTTCTTGAAATTAGATATATATTTTTACGGAGAAAGACTTCTAAATAAGGAAAGAAAAATAAAAAAAAATATTTTTGGATTTTGATTTGATTTTCTTTTTCGAATGAAAGACTTCTAAAAAGAAAAAAAATATTTTTGGTTTTAAAATTTTATTTATTTGGGATTTTCTAAGGAAAGACTTCTAAAGAAGGAATTAAAGGAAAATATTTTTGGATTTTTTAAAATTGGGGCCGGAACCGATGAGGTTTGCCTACGTATCTCACATCCGGTAAGAATCAGACCCGCGTAGTTGGGTCAGAAAAGCATGACCGTTTTTTGAAAATATTTGGCATATTTTGAATTTTTTTTCTTCAAAATGTCGGCAGAGTTTTGGGATTTTCAAATACCTGGATTTTTAGAAATCGGGTAAATTTCTCTCTCTTGCCTCACTCTTGGTTTTTCTTGATTTTCTTTCCCTATTCTAGAAGTCGGTCGACATGCAAGCCGAAACAAATAAATGTACAAGTAACACGTAACAATGCATCAGGATGGTCTTTTGATTTGGGTACACCTGTCCTAGACGGACCCAACCCCTGTGTTGAGTCCCCAAAGTCAAATGCACGTGATGCAAACAAGCGTACCTACTAGGGATCCGGCATGAGGTTATGTCATTCTAAGTTTAAATCCTGGGTGTATTGTTCTAGACCTGGCTTACCCGAGTGGACAACTCGAGCCGAGGGGGGGGGGGGGGGGGGACAGCGTACCTAGAATACAGAAGCTTCACTAGCTTTGCAACTTATCCGATCCTCGTTCTAAAATTGGGGTATGACTCTAACAGAAAAGAAGCGCACGCTTCCCAGAAGATTTAGAAGACTCAGAGAGAAGAAGGGTTACCGTAACAGTTTATATACAGTTCATATAATATCAAAGCAGTAAAAAGCGGTATTTACCACATTAGGCTCAAGCACGTAAAAATCAGATAATAAATAGAAGCCAAGTATCACAGTTTATTCTAAGCTCGAATTCTGAACCCTGAACCCTGAACCAAAGATTCTAGGTTCGTTCCCCAGCAGAGTCGCCGGAGCTGTCACACCTCCTTTTCCCCGGGGGATGGGGGAGTTTTTTCAATTAAACTGACATTTTTCGAAATGAGATTATTTATTTAATTCAAAGTCGCAACTTGGAATATTTATGATGTCCCAAGTCACCGGTTTATTTTAAAATCCCAAATCGAGAAAATTGGCTCTATTTTTGGTCCACGAACACAAAGATTAGGTAAGGAATTTTGTTAACTCGGGAGAAGATGCGAGGCACTCCCGAGTTTCGTGATTTTAGCACTGTCGCTCAACTATTAATAATTGGCTTAATTATCTGATTTAATACATATTTAAAACATATTGTGCATTTTTTACTTTTAACCGCTTTTAGTTAAATATTTAACCGCTTTTAGTATTTATGGAATTTGTTTGAACAAGTCGCGATGTCGCGCACTTGTTTGTTTTTGTACACATTACGAATCGCGCCACGTGAAACGCACCTGCGATTTACAACATGTTAATTTTTATTTCTGGTCGAGTCACGTGAAACGCACACTCGAATTGAAATTTACGTATCGTGACCATGCAACGGGAATCGTACTCATAGTCGCGATAATTTATTAATCACGCCTAAAGCAAGCTACGATGTTTGTGAATTATTTGTCTTAAACTAATTTGAGATTTGTAAAGCCATAAGAGTATGTCATTGTAGAAAAGTATGAAATAGATTAAATTAATTATTCAAGAATTACAAAAGGGGACCACTATATGAGATTAATGGGCCTAGCAGATTTCAAGTTTTGGCCTCAAAGATAAAATAACTTTCTTCATTAGCTTATAGTAACCTCACTACCCATGTGTCTAGGCCCAAAAATTGGATCTTCACCCGTGACATAATTCTAGTTAAACTTGTTTACAACTTAACTCTATACTTTAGACAATTGATAGCTTAATTTAAAATAAAGATGGAACTACTAAAGCACATTTATTAACACATGAAGGACTAAATAACCAAACAGAGACATAACCTTGCCTGAGCTTCCATTTAAATAAGATTTTTTTTTTATGAACAATCACAAATCACTTATCAATTAGCAAATTTCGTTAAATCATTCATGGATGAACCTTTTTTTAAGAGAACATGCTAATGAACTAAGATAAATATACAAAGAGGAAGCTCAAAATTTGGCAGCATGCTTAACAGAAAATAATTTCATTCATTCAAGATATAAATGAACACCAAAGAACACCAAAAGAAAAAAGAAACAACTCATATCATTAATCAAAACAAGATAAGGAGTGGACCTCAAAAGTTGAATCTGAAACTTTACGGTTTTACAGCTTTGAATCTTAAACACATTCAGACCGCACGCAAAACCTCAAACGGAGCATCGAAACTTGCCGGTGACCTCAACTAAAAACCTCACTGTTTCGACTGGGTTTGGATGGTAGTTTCTGGTATTAAAAGGGCTATTCTATGGAGGTTTAAGGGTTGTTTTTGGGCGGTGAAGCTGCTGTTTTTTTCGAAAGAAAGACGAACAAAGAATGACATGAATAGAAGTTCCCTTATCCTAGAAGAAGAAAATAAAATTCTCTCAATTCCCTCCTACCTCTTTTTTTTTCTCTCCTTCTCCCCCTTTTTTCCTCCTCACATTTGTCTTCTATTTATAGAAACATTTTCGGAATATTTCAGATTTTTTTTTATTAAAAAGAATTCCACTTCCCATTTTACTTTTTTAAAAAATAAATAATTCCCCACTTTCCTTTACTTTATTTTTTAATTTCCCATTTTTTTTAACTTTTATTATATTTAAATTCACATTTTTTACTTTTCTTTTTTTATTTCTCACTTATTTTACTCTTTTTTTTAATTTTCAGTTACTTTTACTTTTTTTGTTTTTAAATTTTCAGCTACCTTTACTTTTATTTTTTAATTTCAACTTTATTTTACTTTTTATTTTTTAAATTTCCACATTCTTTTACTTTTATTTTTTAAAATTTTTCACTTTCTTTTACTTTTTTATTAAATAATTTCCACCTACTTTTACTTTTACTTTTTTTTTAATTCTATATTTCTACTTTTCCTATTTTTTATTCCCATCTGATTTTTTTAAAAATATTTATTTTATTAAAAAAAATATATATTAAATTTCTAAAAATATTTACATAGTAGAAAGTGATAAAAATTCAAATATAGTACAAAATTAGCTGCTCAGAGTAATTATACTTGTGCAACCAAACAGTACGCTTGTAATTATGTTGTGACAAATAAACAGGTAGCCGTAATTACTAGACTGTGTAATTGCTAGGCTGCGTAATTATTATCATAGTAATTACACCAATTCGAATTGCCGGGTGGCTTTTCAAACAAATCCTTAATGTTTGAGATCTGAATGATTAAGATTGAGACCTCCATTAAGTGCAAACAAATGAGGCCTAAGAGCCCTTATAAAATTTTATGACTAAAATGCTCTCATTTTTAACACATATAACAGAATAATGCCCCTTTTGTTACTTACATGCCTCCCCCTTTCCTATGCTTAGGCTCCACCAAAGCCGTTTTCTTTTTTCTTTCTTTTCCTTATTTTTTATTTATTCACATTCTTTTTTTGTTTTTTTATTTTCTTTTTTTCCATTTTTGTTATTATTTTTTCATTTAATTTTGTTCTAATAGAATATTGCACTCTTTATTTTTTTTTAAGTTATTTTTTCTAGTAACAGTTCCTCTCTCTTTTTTACTTTATTTTTTTCTTGTCCTAATTCTTTTTTTTAAAATTGTTATATTTTTTTATTTTTTTATTTTGTTCTTTCCAGTAAAATCTCTACGTCCAAAATATATAGCGTTTTCTTTTTACTTTTTTATTTTATTTTATTTTATTGTAGTTTTTCATTTTTTTTTTCTTTTTAATATAACTATACACTCTTTTTTTTTTTTAATTTTATCTTCTTTTTTTGTAGTTATTTTTTTGTTTTTTGGTTCTTTCTAGTAACAACTTGTAACGACCCGACCATGCGTTTTGAGCTTTAGCGTTTCATTCGGTGGTTTGAGACTTTGAGTAACTTCATATGATGTATTATGACTTACGTGTATGGTTGATATTAATTTTCGACTGGTTCAAAATTTATTTGGAAGAATGACTCTCGATTTGGAAGCTTTAAATTAGAAGATTTGACCATGGTTTGAATTATGGGTAAACGAACTCGGAATCAGGTTTTGATAGGTTCGTATGATAATTTTGGACTTGTAAATATGCTCGGATTTGGTTTTGGAGGTTCCTAGAAGAATTCGACACTATTTGTCGAATGTTCGCAATTTGAATAACTTAAAAGTTTATAAGTTTGACCAAGAGTTGACTTTGATGTTATTAGACTCCAATTAGTGTTCCGAGACTTTGAATAGGTCTATATTGTTGAATTGAACTTGTGTGTAAAGTTTGGAAGTAATCCGAAGTATTTAAGTGTGATTCAAACACTCTTTTAAAAGAATGAAGATTTAACAACTTAAGAGAAATTCTATTCGGTTTGAGCCTCGATTCTTTGTTGTGATGTTCCCATGGGTGTTTTAAGGTTTTTAATAAGTTTGGATAATATATTTCTACTTGTTGGTATGATTGGATGGGGTCCTGAGGGGTTCAGGTGTGTTTTGGATCATTGGTTGATAGACTAGTTAATTTAAGAATTTGAAGTTTGACCACGGTCAATATCGGGTCAAAACGACCTCTTTTCGGTATTTTGAGTGCGTGAGCAGGTTCGTAGCGTGTTTTATGATTGAAATGCATATATAGTTTGTGTCCGGGAGGTTGCGAACGAGCTTTTGATGCTAAAACGGAGATTTGTTAATGGGTTATAAAGGTATGCTTCTTGATGATGATTTATTATTTTGCATTGTTGTGATTGTGGCACATGCGGACATGTTGGGCAGAGCGATACAGTAGGATATTGTGATTTTGTTAGAGCGGAGTGATACATGTTGTTGTTGTGATTTTGTTAGGGTGGAGTAATACGGGTGCTATTGTGATTTCGTCAGGGCGGAGTGATACGGGTGGCTATTGTGATTTCGTCAGGGCCGAGTGATACAGGTGGCTATTGTGATTTCGTCAGGGCGGAGTTAAATGTGTGGTCATTGTGATTTTGTCAGGGCATAGTGATACGAGTGGGTATTGTGATTTTGTCAGGGCGGAGTGATACATGTGGCTATTGTGATTGTGTCAAGGCGGAGTGATACGGGTGGATATTGTAATTGTGTCAGGGCAAAGTGATAAGGGTAGATATTGTTATTGTGACAGAAATGTGGGCACGAGGTGCCATATATTTGTATTTCTATTTGATGACTTGTTGTCAAAACTAGGTGTTGCCTTGATTTTGCAAGCGAACTCTTTATGATTTGTCATGCATTTTACATATTTTTACGTTGCACCTAACATGTAATCAATGACTCTGTAGTTATTTAACGATTTGATTGCCAGGATGAAATTACCCATGTTGAATTGACATCTCATATTTTGTTGAGTTGTTGGTAGTGTAACAGATTGATGTTAAAAAAAAAGTTGTCATCATGCATTGATACATTTTATTCTCGAAAGGTTCTCTTGAACGTGTCATTTGGTAATTGATACAGAATATGATCATGTTAGGCACCTATCTGTTGATATTCTTTATTTCGTAACTATCTATCTGGAATATTTTCTTTGTGTTATACATGTTATTGAGTTGCATAGATTCTGCAAGTGAGTATCTTTTGACTTAAAAACCTCGTCACTACTTCTCTGAGGTTAGTCAAGATACCTACTGAGTACATGAGGTTAGTTGTACTTATACTATACTTCTGCACCTTACGTGCACATTCTGGAGCTGAGTAGGTGTGAAGATAGAGCTTTACATTGGAGACGTACTAGCGTGACAGATTCATGCTACCTTTTTGTTCATGGTAGCTTAGGATTTCATTTCTATTTATGTAACTTTCAAACATATGTTGTATTTATTCCTTTCACCAGCTTTGTAAATCTAAATCATAGTGGTTCATGACTTGTACTACCAGTCCTTGAGATAGTTGTATTGAATTTATTGCAGTTTTATTTATTTATTGATGATTTCTCATTGTAGTAGTAACTTATACCGTTTGGCTTACCTAGTGGGTTGGGTTAGGTTCTATCACGATTTGGTGGGGTTTTGGATCGGGAACAATTGGTATCAGAGCTCTAGGTTGATTGGTTCTACGAGTCATGAGCAAGTGTCTAGTAGAGTCTTATAGATCAGTATGTTGATGTCCTGTCACGATCCAAAATTCACCTAGTCATGATGGCACCTAACGCAACCCGCTAGCTAAGCCAAATGACCGTCAACACAACTCTAATGAAATAATAAGAAATCAATAAGTTAAATACCTGAATTTTCATACAATAACCCAAGGATTGATAATACAAGTCATGAGCCACTAAGACTTAGATTTACAAAGTTGGTATGAAAATAAATACATCATCTATTTGGAATATAATATAATACAAATCTAAAACTACCATGGAAAAGTGGTAATTATATCCGGAAAAGCAGGTACATCTTCAATGGCAGCTCCCTATCCATAGCATCTCAGCTCCAAGACCTGTATGCAAGGTGCAGAAGTGTAGTATGAGTACAACCGACCCCATGTACTCAGCAAGCATCATAATTAACTTCGGCGAGGTAATATCGGAAAGAATTATTAATGATACTCGCTAATAACCTGTTCAGTTCATAAATCTCACAAGTACACAATAATAATATTATCAAGTCATAAATCACAAATAAGCCACCTCGGTGCCCAAAGATAACGTAACATACTCTGTAACAGCTAACAATTCCAGCATATAGAGAAGATATGCGTCCAATATCATTAAATCATCAAACTTGCATATAAAGAAGATACGAGTGAAATAAACAAGTCAAGTCACACGGGTTCACATATAAAGAAGATATGTACCATGTCTCATCCCATCAAGTAAGGTGTCATATAAAGAAAATATTCATAAAGGCATGTATATATTCCGGATCTAGCAAATAGAGAAGAGATGCAGTAAAATCACGTATACATCCAAGGAAATTGCAAGTAGAGAAGAAATGCAATAACCAAAACACATACTGGCCAATTTTCCTCATAAATACAATATTCGAACCAAACCACTGATCAACTTTCCTCATACCGTGTGTACACCATCAAGAGAGAAACATGAGAGGGTGACGTTAGGGGGATGGATCCATATCCACACGCCACACGGACAACTCACGTGCCAATAATATATCAATCGCAAGGACAACCACGTGCTGCACGGATAACTCACGTGCCAATAACAACAATATATCGGATCCGTACAGACAACTCACATGCTATCATACCTCAATCATACGGACACCTCACATGCCATAAATATCAACCGCATGGCATGTTCATGTGCTATAAATATAATCCGCACATGCGTGTTCACATGCCATAAATATAAACTGCACGGAGTGTTCACGTGCTATAATTATAATCCGCTCGGTGTGTTCACGTGCCACCAGTCTAATACATATCACACAGAAAGCAGATACACAAGAATACATGTACAAGAACAATGGATATCAAATTTCATACTCATGGACTGGTGTAAGTGACATGCTAAGGTGTATCCATGTCAAAACTATGCGACCAACGCTCAAACCAGGTAATTTCATCACGAAAGTAGCAGTTATCAGTTTCAATCAGGAGATTAACCTCTATGTAATCTCAAACTTGGTTCAAATAGCTCACAAAAGGGGTAAAAATATAAGAAACATCACAACATGAAGTTTAGCAATCAATTCGAGGCATATCATAGCCTAAGCACTACCCCGAGCATGAATAATACCCAAGTGCATGCACATGGGCTCAACCCCACACATGTGAGCCACCCATAGCATGTAGCTATCACAAATAACTAAGGCAACTAGTGCCTCAACTGAGTTTAGGTAAGATGCTTACCTCCAGCAAGTCAAATCAATACACTAGAAGCGCCATCCCGTATGAATCGACCTCTGAACGGCTTGAAACTAGCCAAGGCAACTCAAATACATCAAATAATGCCATAGGAATCAAACCTAAATGATAAAGGTCGAATCTTTAATAAAATACTCAAAGTCAACTAAAAGGTCGACCTGATCCTGTACCTCGGAACCCGACAAAACCTACAAATTCCAATAACCCATTCGAATACGAGTCCAACCATACTAGTTTCATCCAAATCCGACTCCAAATCGATGTTCAAAATCCAATTAGAAAAGTTTTTGACAACTCCCCCCCCCCCAAATATCTCTTTTAGATTCATCAATCAAATGGCAAAATCGAAGATAGAATCATGAATAATAATTAAAATCGAGCTAAGAACACTTACCCTAATCCAAGTAGTGAAAATCCCCCAAAACATCGCCCAAATCCGAGCTCCCAATCTCAAAATAAGATAAAATGAGTTCCAATTCCTAAATAGAAACCTATATGCGTTGCCAAGCAGTACCCTATGTGATTTCCGTTATACCCTCGCGATCGTAGTTGTATCCTCTTGATCAAAATGCATAAAATGAAACGTTGCCCCAGGAATTGCTTCACGAACGCGGCCTGACGCATGCGAACACGATGTCCAACAGGCCCCAAGCTCCACGAATGCGGATGAACAGTCACGGACGCGACCTCAGCTGACCGTTGACCCCCAACAATTGCGAACGCGATCCTCTATACACGAACGCGAAGAAGAACAATCCCAGCACTCTGTGAATGCGCTACACCCGTCGCGAACGAGATGCATAAACCTCCATCCGACTCTTAGAACACTGCGCGATCGCGACTCTCTTTACGCGATTGCGATGAACACCCTTAGCACCATAGAATAGAGAAAAACCAGCAATCAAACATGAAAGAAATTGGTCTGAAATCAATCTGAAACACACCCGAGCCCCTCGGGACTCTGTCCGAACATACCAACCGCAATTCAAGCTTAGTGAACTATTTCAAATTTTCAAATTCCAAGCTTACACCGAACACGTCTAAACAACTCGGAATCACCTCAAATTTTGCACACAAGTTCCAAATGACAAAAAGAACCTATTCCAACTCCCGAAACAACAATCTAAAACATCGAAGTCAACTTCTGGTCAAATCGATAAACTTTCCAAACCTTCAAATTGCCAACTTTCGCCAATGACAAAACCTTCTAGAAACATCCAAATGCAAATCCGGGCATATGCCCAAGTCTAAAATCACCACCCGGACCTAAAGGAACCATCAAAACTCTGATCCGAGTTCAAATACATAAAAGTCAAACTTGGTCAACTATTCCAACTTAAAGCTTCAAAACTGAAAGTCATTCTTCCAAATCAAATCCCGAACCACTCGAAAACCAAAACCGACTATGCACGCAAGTCATAACACATCATATGAAGCTACTCAAGACCTCAAACCACTGAACGAAATGCTAATACTCAAAACGACCGGTCGGGTCATTATATTCTCCCCCACTTAAATGAACGTTCGTCCTCGAACGTGCCAAGAGTCATTCCAAAGCCATCAAATCGCTGTATAATCTCACCATGCACATACCCATGAGTGATCCCACATCACCACAACGCGTACAAGCCCGTCAACACAACACAACTAATGATTCTTTCCTTAAACTTACTCCGTGAACCTTAAAACCCAGTCTGCAACATCTGAAATCCATTATAAGACCCAATTCTCGCATCTAAATACTGTATATAATATAAACAAGCTGCCTCAAGCCATAATCATATTCCAAGATATAATCACATGATATACCACATAACTCATGTACTCATAGTAATACCTTCCGACCATAATAACTGCTCATTACTAAACCCAGTACTAGTAACAAACCTCATAGCAAATAAAATCCTATTCCAAAGCTTAACCAAATCTAATAACACTAATTCTAGGTCCAAAAATCTCATTACGCCCAGTGCAAGCTACTCGACTAACCAGCTACACCAATCACAGCTAGAGCTAGATACAACACAGTCTGTGCACCAAATAAGCAACAACTCGAATGTGACCAATGATGGAAGGAGAACCAAATGAGAGAACCGTCCCGCAAGCTCAACAGATACCACCACAAAGCGTAGTGCTATGAACCAATCTCATAAAGGAGAAACAAAATACACGAAATAAGCACAAAAGATCATATCTCAACATACCTCCGTTGCGATGCTTAACCCGATCCAAACATACCGATCCATATAGTTACCTATTGCCCAAATTCTCACACTCATCAAACATGTGTATATGAACAACAAGCACGTGAAGCGCATGACCATAATAATGGAGAAACAAATCGCACAATATACCCTAGACAAGAAGACCATAACCAAGGCGCAATCCACCATTCAACACCCCAGGAACCATCTCGCCCAAATTTCACCATAAGGCCCAAACAGAACCGCATCAAGTGTGTAAACAACCAACAGTCTCACAGCCCAACGTATCATAAAAGAGTAGCATATTGAGCATATAAGAACACGAAAAAGATCAACTTCAGTTGATAGCACACCCCTTAATGATAGTTGTGCAGAGTAAACAGACCCGATCTGATGCAGAACACATATTCTTATTAGGCCTACCAATGGGCCCCAAATCAATTCCGATCATGAAAAATAGGTAAATAACCTTCCAAAAGTCCACAGAAACCCAACCATAACACATTCAATCAGTTGTCTAACTCTTAACATATCTTCACAGTCTATACCCAAGGAACAATCTACCTCTGAGATCTCCTAGTCTCCAAACCCCGAGGATACAAAAATCTCCATATCTGATCCCAACTCCATCACTCAAATGACTGACACATCCCTCATACATAATCAACTTACAAGAAACACTCCCATGAATTTTCCATACCACGTACAAAAATCTGAACACCAACATTCAACAACCAGGCGATTACCGTAATACCAATCAAGCATCCGCAAGTCAAAACATAATGCGCATCTCCAAAATTCACACTCTTCTCAGGTGATACCAAATAGTTCCAACATTCTTTTAAACATCTGAAATGGTCCATGCTATCTAGAACTCGTGACCTCCTCTTCAAAATGGAATCACAACCTTCTATGAGCAAATCTCAATCCTACACGACGCACGACATCTATCATGCCATCATATGAAAATATGAGAATCCCATTATCAAATATGAATCACAAGTAGGATATACACCACATCAACCATGAACCTTCCACTTGACCCCATCCAGGAGAAAATCTCAACACATAACAAACTCCTCATGCTTGTAGAAAATATCTATCTCAAAACGTGGTAGACAATATTGAGAACTCTTCGAAACCAGTTTGCACATAACCAAGCCATCAAAACTGAATCCCTTTATCTTCAACCAAGTCATGCAGATTTCCCAACCCAAGAGTATTGCCACAAAACACCCGTAGAGCCTTACCACATCAAAGGAACCAATCACTTTTATTACTATGCTAATCCAACATACTACCAAGTTGTCCTATTTCTTTGAGTTCCTCTCGAATTGCCTTCAAGTTCACGCTTCTCCTAGATAGACACTATGATCCTTAACCCAAAGCTCACCTTAAGATATCCTAGCATGAACCACACCGGCTAAAGGCTTAGAAGCCACTGTATTCCCTCTTAATCACCCAATAGTACCGCAACCGAGATATCCACTCTAAAGAGACCTTCTGTGAATTGAAGTTGTTTGTTTAACCTCCCTGTTACTGAAATGTAGAACCACTACTTCTACAGAAATACCTCAAGTCTCGTCGCCATCCAATGCAAATCTCAAATCTTATTCATTCATAAACCCGAGAAATCCTCAAATACCACATATGAATCTTGAACTCATTAGATACTTCTCAAGAGTCATCCACTCTTCTCCAATCTCCGATGCACCGCCAATAGGGGTCGAACAACTTGTGGTCCATTAGCACAAAAATACCTAAAGCAGTAACCCTACCTTTTCAGCAACCAAGTGAATCCCTTCTCCTTGCACACTACATCTACCACGAATAACAAACTCGAATCATTCCAAGATTTCCATATGTCCATAAAGTATAGTACATCATGCTTTCGGCAACTTCCTTCCCCGCACTAACCTCGAAGTCATCCCCCTTAAAGTAGTAACTGATCCACAATTATGCCTCAGACCAAAACTAATATAACACATGACCATGCAATCTAACCGTCGATAGTAGACTCCCCTATTTGGCTCGAACCCATAAAACATAATATTCGATAACCCACAATACCCTTACTCCATAACTTCCATGATCTCGCACTGTAATTCAACTAAACCCTTCATAAGCTCATGTAACACTAGTCATAAAATGCCTCAAATCATCTATTAAGCGCATATTCATCCTCGTGACAGTCGTGCGAAGGTCCTCAATCTATACAAACTCAAATTGCAGCACATATAACCCACTGATAGAAAGGAAACTCTCCATTGAAATATCATAAGATTCACACATCCGTAAACCACCCCACAGAAGGTAACCCACCTACCTAGCCTCAAAATGGCATCTCTCTATGACCCTATCATCGTCACAACCACTATGCAATCACTTAATCTTCTCGAGGCTAAACTCATCAACAATATATAAGAATATACTTTTTTCCACAAATGTACAACTGAAAGATCCCTCAACACACTCGAAACTCGAGATGGTACAACACATCAAGACAGAAATCAAGTACCCATAGTACTTCACGCCCCAAGCAAACTCTTTTCCTCACATCCCAAACAATCTAAGCACATTCCGCAGTCATATAATACTCATCATAAAGATATCCAACCACTCTCTAAGCCATGAATCCCACTTCCAGGGACACTACCGGACATATAAGTCCAAAAGTACATACTCACACAACTAAAACCACCGAGCCCAAGTTGCAGTCTGAATTCCTAGCCTTAAGTCCTCCAGACTGGCCTACCTGCACAACACAGAAAATACATCTTGCACTTCATCCACGACATCACATGACATCAGTGCACAGTTGATACCGAGCACTCAACATCACGTACGATTGGATGAAAGGAAATCAAAGAGATACACTTCAAGTTGAATCAATACCGCACGATAAGGAAAGAAAATCAGAATTTTTCCTAGATGCCCGTAGCCTCTCGAAGATAAGTTTGAACGTCATCACACCGATCCACAAGACTCTACTAGACACTTGCTCGTGACTCGTAGAACCTATGAACCTATATCTCTAATACAGTCTTGTCACGACCCAAAATTCATCTAGTCGTGATGGCACCTAAACCAACCTGCTAGGTAAGCCAAACAACTCTAATGAAATAATAAAAAATCAATAAGTTAAATAACTGAATTTTCATATAATAACCCAAGGATTGTTGTACAAGTCATGAGCCAGTAAGACTTAGATTTACAAAGCTGGTATGAAAATAAATACATCATCTATTTGGAATATACATGAACATAATCCGAATATAAAACTACCAATGACATATAGCTATATCCAGAAAACAGGTACATCTTCAATGCCAACTCCCGTCATCTACACCATCCCAGCTCCAAGATCTGCACGCAAGGTGCAGAAGTGTAGTATGAGTACACGACCCCATGTACTCAGCAAGTATCATAACTGGCCTCGGCGAGATAATAGCGGTAATAATTATTAATGATACTTGCTAATAACCTGTTCAGTTCATAAATCTCACAAGTCCATAGCAACAATATTAACAAATCATAAATCAAAGATAAGCTACCTCGGTGCCCAAAGATAACTTGACATACTCTATTTTAGTTAAAAATTCCAGCATATAGAGAAGATATGCATCCAATATCATTAAATCATCAAACTTGCATATAAAGAAGATATGCATGAAATAAACAAGTCAAGTCACATGGGTTCACATATAAAGAAGATATGTATTGTGTCTCATCTCATCAAGTAAGGTGGCATATAAAGAAAATATTCATAAAGGCATCTATACACTCCAGATCTAGAAAATAGAGAAGAGATGCGGTAAAATCACGTACACATCAAAGGAAATTGCAATAACCAAAACACACACTCGCTAATTTTTCTCATGAATACAATATCCGAACCAAACCATTAATCAGCTTTCCTCATACTGCATGTACACCATCAAGAGGGAAACATGAGAAGGTGACCCTAGGGGGATGGATCCATATCCACACGTTGTAAGGACAAAATCACGTGTTGCACGGACAACTCACGTGCCAATAATATATCAACCGCACGGACAAATCACGTACTACATGGACAAATCATGTTCTAATAGCAACAATATCTCGGGTTCGCACGGACAACTCACATGCTATCATACCTCAACCGCATGGACAACTCACGTGCCAATAAACACAACCGCACTATGTGTTCACATGCAATAAATATTAACCGAACGACATGTTCACTTGATATAAATATAATCCACACGACGTGTTCACATGCCATAAATATCAACTGCACTGCGTGTTCACATGCTATTATAATAATCTGTATGGTGTGTTCACGTGCCACTAGTCCAATTCATATCACACAGAAAGCAGATACAAAAGAATACATGTACAAGAACATTGGATATCAAATTTCATACTCATGGACTGGTTTAAGTGACATGCTAAGGTGTACGCATGCGGTAAGTGTGCTACCATAGCTCAAACCAGGCAATTGCATCACGAAAGTAGCAATTATTACGATCAATCAGGAGATTAACCTCTATGTGACCTAAAACAGGGTTCAAATAGCTCACAAAAGGGGTAAAAATATAAGAAATCATGAAGCTTAGCAATCAATTCGAGGCATATCATAGCCTAAGAACTATCTCGAGCAAGAATAATACCCCGGTGCACGCACATGGACTGATCCCCACACATGCGCGGCACCTATAGCTCATAGCTATCATAAATAACTCAGGTAACTAGTGCCTCAACCAAGTTTATGTAAGATACTTAGCTCAAGGAAGCCAAATCAATATTGTAGAACTCCATCCAGCATAAATCGACCTCCGAACAGCTAGAAACTAGCCAAAAGCAACTCAAAATATCAAATAATACCATAGGAATCAAACCCAAATGAGAAAGGTCGAATCTTTAATCAATACTCCAAGTCAACCAAAAAGTTGACCAGGGCCCGTATCTCGGAGCCCGACAAAACCCACAAATTCTGATAACCATTCGAATACGAGTCCAACTATACTAGTTTCATCCAAATCCGACTCCGAGTCGATGTTCAAAATCCAATTATTCACTTTAGAAAAGTTTGTGACAAAAATCCCCAAATTCTCTTTTAGATTCATCAATCAAATGCCAAAATCGAAGATAGAATCATGAATAATACTCAAAACCAAGTCAAGAACATTTAACCCAACCCAAGTAGTAAAAATCCCCTCAAAAAGTGCCCAAATCTGATCTCCCAATCTCAAAATATGATAGAATGAGTTTCAAGTCCGAAATAGAAACTTATATGCACAGCCTAACAGTACCCTATGTGATCGCGGTTGTACCCTCGCGATCACAATGCACAAAATGAAACGATGCCCCAGGAATTGCTTCGCGAACATGGCCTGACGCATGCGAATGCGACGACCAACTGGCCCCATGCTCTGCAAATGCGGATGAACAGTTGCGGACGCGACCTCAGCTGACCGCTGACTCCCAATACATTACTAACGCGATACTCTATACGCAAATGCGAAGAACAACAATCCCAGCACTCCGCGAATGTACTCCACCCATTGCGAACACGATGCATCAACCTCTATTCGGCTCTTAGAGCACCGTGCAATCGTGACCCTCTTTATGCGATCATGATGAACACCCTCAGCACCAGAAAATAGAGAAAAACCAGCAATCAAACATGAAAGAAAATGGTCTGAAATCAATTCAAAACACAACAGAGTCCCTCAAGACCCCGTCCGAACATACCTACAAGTCCCAAAACATAACACGGACCTACTCGAGGCCTCAAATTCCACAAAATAACATCAAAACCACGAATCGCACCTCAATTCAAGCTTAATGAACTATATTAAATTTCTAAATTCCAAACTTACACCGAACATGTCTACACAACTCGGAATCACATCAAATTTTGCACACAAGTTTCAAATGACATAAAGAACCTATTCCAAATCTTGGAACAACAATCCGAACCTGATAACATCAAAGTCAACTTTCAGTCAAACCTATAAACTTTTCAAACCTTTAAATTGCCAACTTTAGCGAATTAGAGCCAAAACTTTCTAAAAATATCCAAATGCAAATCCGGGAATACACCCAAGTTCAAAATTACCATCCAAACCTAATAGAACCATCAACACTCTGATCCATGGTAAAATACATAAAAGTCAAACTTGTTCAACTCTTCCAACTTAAAGCTTCCAAATTAAAAGTCATTCTTCCAAATCAATCCTGAACCACTTGAAAACCAAAACCGACCATACACAAAAATCATAACATATAATATGAAGCTACTCAAGACCTCAAACTATCAAACAAAATGCTAATGTTCAAAATCACTAGTCGGGTCGTTACACGTCCATCCCTATCTTCGAGAGGCTACAGGGCATCTAGGAAACTTTTATTACTTATCGTGTGACCTTGTTTCATATTGAAGCTTAAATCTATAGATTATTTCTCTTCAATTCATGTGCGATATTGAGTATTCGGTATAAGTTTTGCACCAATTGCTTGTTATTTTGTGGATGAGATGTGAAGGGATATGGATGCCTGATCATCGTCTCGATATGTTGTACAGTTTCGGGATGTAGATGCATTGGTAGATATTTTAGTTGTACATTTATCGAATAAAGTAGATTCTTATATCTTGTTTACGAGTGTAGACTCGGGAGGATTAATTGTTTGCCTAGTTGTGTGTCCATGGTAGGGTCATGGGAAGATTTTGATTTGAGACTACTCGGTGGGTTATCTCATGCGAGAAGATTTGAGGTTGTGTGTTTCGTATGAGTGTTTTATGACCAGTGTTACATAAGTTTATGAAGTATTCAGTTGAGTAATAGTGCGAGATCAGGGCAGCTATGAAGAAAGGGTACTATGGGTTACAGACGATGTGTTCGACGACTTCGAGCCAAGTGGGGGGTGTCTATTATCAACGATTTGATTTCATGGTTATGTGTTAAATTTTAATTTTGGTCTGAGGCATACTTGTGGATTAGTTATTACTTGCAGAGGTTGAGTTCGAGAATGACTCCGAGCAAGGGATTTGCTAGGTTCCAGGTGTACTATACCTTTTGATATAAAGAGATCGTAGGATGATTCGGGTTTGATATTCGTTGGGGATGTAGTGTGTGAGGAAAAGGACTGCTTGGGTGCCTATTCTAAATATTCATGTGCTGGTTGAGCACAGGTTGTTCGGTACGTATTGGATGTGCATTGAAGATTTGAGTGGAGTGGATGACTATCGAGAAAGTTATGATGAGTTCAAGATTCATATGTGGTATTCAAGGATTTTCTGATTTGTGTATAACTAGGACTTGAGATCTAAACTGGATGGTGGTGAGGCTTGCAGTACTTCTATATTATTATTGGCTCTACATGGCAACACTAGAGAGATGAAAGAAACAACTTTAGGTTCGCTGAAGGTCTCTTCAGAGTGAGCATTTCGATTTGAGTTACTTTGGGTTTGGTAGTCTATGTGACTTGGTGGATTTAGATAGATCCAGTTTTGATGGCTTGGATGTGTGCTAATGGATTTTGAAGAGTTCATGATGGTTTTGACTACGACCTGAGGTTGATGTCTTCTACGGACATTCGAGGTTTGTTGTGTGTAGCAATAGTCTCCTGGATTGAGTTAAGTGGCAGGTTTCTGATTGATGGAGTGTTTGTCCCACTTGTGATTCAGGGTTGCCGATGAGATTCTCGTATTTTCGTATTGTAGCATGGTAGATGCAGTGAGTCGCGAGGCATTGGGATTGTGTGAACAAGGTTGCAGTTCAGTTTTAGAAGAAAGGTCATGAGTTTTAAACAACATGGAAGATTTTAGATGTTTAAGAGGATGCTAGCACTATCTTGTATCGCCTGAGAAGGGTTGGTGTTTTGGAAGGCACATTTTGTATTGATTTGCGAATGCTTGACTAGTATTACAATAATTACATGGTTGTTGACTATGATGTTTTGATTTTTGCTACGTGGTAGAAAAGATTTACGGGAGTATTTCTCATGAGGTAATTGTGTATGAGTGATGTGTCAGTAATTTGAGTGGGAGAGTTGGAGATCAAATATGGAGATTCCTGTATTCTTGAGGTATAGAGACTGGATGTTCTCAAAGGCAGACTTTTCCTTGGTTGCAAACTGTAAAAGTGTGTTAAGAGTTGGATGGCTGATTGTATGTGTTTGGCAACAGTCCTTGTTGGGCGAGAGAGCTCCACAACTTGTTGATTTGGTGGGTTGTTATGCATTTCTACAGGTTTCTTTCATCATTTACAGTGTTGTGGTAATTTGGAACGAGGTTCTATTTGATATAAGGTATATTTCCGGTACCGTGTTTGGTAATGTGCAGCTATTATGATCAGAACTTATTACTATGAGTACATGAGTTATGTGGTAGATCGTATGTGTACATCCTGGGAATATAGTTATGGCTTGAAGGAGCTTTTTGAGACTTTTTCAGTATGTATATGCGAGAATCAGATCTTATAAGGAATTTCAGATGTTGGGATTTGGTCCTACGGTTTATGCGCTAAGTTTGAAGAAAGGATCTTCAGTCGGGGTTGTGCCAATAGACTTATATGGATTGTGGTGGCGTGGTATTACTCATGGGTATGTGTATGGTGAGCTTATAGAGTGATTTGATGACTTTGGAATGACTTTTAGCACGTTCGAGGACGAATATATAATTAAGTGGGGGAGAATGTAACTACCCAACCGATCGCTTTGAGTTTTAGCGTTCCATTTGGTGGTTTGAGATTTGAGTAGCTTCATATAATGTATTATAACTTGCGTGTATGGTCGGTTTTGGTTTTAAAGTGGTTTGGGATTGATTTGGAAGAATGACTCTCAATTTGGAAGCTTTAAGTTGGAAGAGTTGACCATGGTTTGACTTTTTGGTAAAATGACTCGGAATTGGGTTTTGATGGTTCCGATAGGTGCGTATGATGATTTTGGACTTGTACATATGTTCACGTTTAGTTTTGGATGTTCGTAGAAGAATTCGAAACTATTTATCGAAAGTTGGCAATTTGAAGAACTTAAAAGTTCATAAATTTGACCAAGAGTTGACTTTGATGTTATTGGACTCCAATTGGCGTTCCGAGACTTTGGCATTCAAAGTTTGGAAGTAATTCAAAGTGTTTAAGTGTCATTCAGTCACTCTTTTGAAAGAATGAAGATTTAACAACTTAAGAGAAATTTTATTCGGTTTGAGCCTCGATTCTCTGTTATGATATTCCCATGAGTGTTTTGAGGCTTTGAATAAGTTCGAATAATGTACTTGTACTTGTTATGATTGGATAGGGTCCCGAGGGGTTCAGGTGTGTTTTAGATCATTGGTTGAGAGACTAGTTAAGTTAAGGATTTGGAGTTTGACCACGATCAATATCGGGTCAAGATGAACCTTTTTCAGTGTTTTGAGTGCATGAGCAAGTTCGTAGCGTGTTTTACGATTAAAATGCATATATGGTTTGTGTCTGGGAGGTTCCGAATGAGTTTCGGGTGCTAAAACAAAGATTTTACAATTGCTGAATTTTTGGTGCAATAATTCCGAAAATACCTGTTATGTCCCTGGAATTTTCAGACTTCCTTTAAAAATTCAAAGCATTATATCTCCCACATTTTTAAGGCCAAATTGTGTGATTCAAAAGGCTATCTTGGGTGTAATCTTGCAAGGATTATCTTGGGCTTATCAATTATGAATTTCGGGATCATCTAGATGTAACGACCTGGCCGATAGTTTTGAGTACTTTAGCCCCGTTTTCTCTATTTAATGCTTTACTTATGTTTATATGAGGTTTATTGACTTTCCCGGGTGGTTGGTTTTGTTTCGGGAAAGTTTCGGGGTGAATTGGGACACTTAGTTCCAATGTTAGAAGCTTAAGTTGAAAGAGTTGACTAGAGTTTGGCTTTTATGCAGACAACTCCGGGATGAAGTTTTGATGGTTCCAATAGCTTTGTATGGTAATTTTGGGCTTAGGCATATGTCCGTATTTGTACTTGGAGGTCCGTAGGTTGGTTTGGTGCTTTTTGGCGAAAGCTGAAAAGTTAAAGGTTTGGAAGGTTGACATGTTTGATCGAGAGTTGATTTTATTGATATCGGGTTCGGATTTTGGTTCTGGGAGTTGAAATTGGTCCATTGTGCCATTTGGGACTTGCATGAAAAATTTGAGGTCATTTCGAGGTGTTTAGGCATGTTCGGTGTAAGTTTTGAATTTGAAAAGTTCATTAGTTTCCTTAGGTTTGAATTGGGGTGCGATTCGTAGTTTTGATGTTGTTTTGTGGGATTTAAGGCCTCGAGTAAGTCAGTGTTATATTTTGGGGATTGGTTGGTGTGGTTGGACGGGGTCTCGAGGGCCTCGGGTGTATTTCAAACCATTTCCATCGTGCTTGGGAATGCTGATGCAGAGGTTCTGGTTTCCTTCTCTGCGATCGCAGAAGGTATTGTGTTGGCAGGGGTGATTGCTCATCATGTTTGCTAAAGTGTTCTCGCATTCGCAAAGCTTTGAGAGGTAGAGGTCATCGCGATCGCAAGGATATAGTCGTGTTCGCATAGAAGGGGAGTTCAGCTGGGGTGTCAGGCTGTAAGCCTTCGCGATCACGGAAGGACGCCCACGTTCATGTAGAGTCAGGATGGGTGTGCAGTGCGTTCGCAACCAGCGTCTCCCATTCACGTAGACTATTTTCTGGGGCAATGTTTATTGTGCTTCGCGATCGCGAAGGGTATGCTTGGGCAGAATATTTTAAATACTCTATTTCGAGGGTTTGAGTTATTATATCATATTTTGAGTTAGAGAGCTCGGTTTTGGGCGATTTTGGAGGGGATTTTCACGATTTGAATTGGGGTAAGTAGTTTTGACTTGGATTTATTCATTATTCACGATTCCATCTTTGTTTTTAGCATTTAATTGATGAATCTAAGTGAAGAAATTGGGGATTTTAGTAAAAAACTTTCCTAAGGTGTAAATTGAGGATTTGAAGGTCGATTTGAGGTCGGAATTGGATGAAATTGGTATGGTTGGATTCGTAATTGAATGGGTGTTCAGAATTTGTGAGTTTGGTCGAGTTTCAAGGTTTGAGCCTGGGGTTGACTTTTTGATTTTGGTTAAAGATATTAGTTTTATCAATTGGAATCGGTTCTTATGGGTTTTATTGATTATATTAAGTTATTTTGGTTAGATTATAGCCGTCTAGAGGTTGATTCACGCGGGAAGGGCTTGTTAAAGGAGTGATTTGGCTTGCTTGAGGTAAGTATCTCACTTAAACTTGGTTGAGACACTATTTTCCTGAGTTATTTGTGATAGCTATGTGCTATGAGTGGCGCATATGTGTGGGGTTGAGCCCGTATGCGTGCACCGGGGTACTATTCATGATTGGGATAGTGCTTAGGCTATGGTATGCCGTGATTTGATTGCTAAGCTTCATGATGTGATGTTTCTCCTATTTGTACCCCTGTTGTGAGCTATTTGTACCACATTTGAGGTTGCGCTAAGGTTATTCTCCTGATTAAACCTGATAAACTGCTATTTCATGATGAAATTGTCCGATTTAGCTATGATAGCACACATTGCACATGCCTAAACCAGAGCATATTACTTATACCAGTCCAGGGGTATAAACTTGATATTCATTGATCATGTGCATGTATTCTTGTATATTTTCTCTCCGTATGATATGATCTGGACTGGTAGCCTGTGACCACGCCAGGCGGATTGTGATTATTGACACGTGAGTTGTCCGCGCGGATCTAGATATTGATATTATTGGCACGTGAGTTGTCCGTGCAGCGCATGGATATGGATCCATCCCCCTAGGGTCACCCTCTCATGTTTCTCTCTTGATGGTGTACATGCATATTGAGGAAAACTGATTGGTGGTTTGGTACGGTTATGGAAATTCTGAGAAAATCTGGCAAGTGTTGTTTGGTTATTGCATTTCGTCTTTCCTTGGTTATTTACCTGATTTACTTGCATATCATCTTTATATATGCTAGATTACTAACTGAGCTGGGTACTTGATTAACTGTGTACACCAGGATTGTTCTTCTGTGCTTTATGACTTGATCATGTTATTGTTCGCTACTTGTTGAATTTATGAACTGTACATGGTATAGCAAGTATCATTTATAATTCTTGCTGCTTTTACCACGCTGAGGTTAGTTATGATACTTGCTGAGTACATGTCATCGATTGTACTCATGCTATATTGTGCACTTAATTGTGCAGATCCAGGTGTCGTACCCAGTCATCGGTAGCCGAGGTGTATAGCTAAGTTGAGTTGATCACAGAGAGATGAGGTAGAGCTGCATTCTCGACCTCAGTCTTGGTGTCTCTTTCCATATTGTACTGTTGTCTTTATTTAAGACAGTATTTTTATTTAGTTTTCAGACTTGTATTTTCCGTTTTAGAGCTCATGACTCCGTGTTTACCAGTTTTGGGGGATTTATCATGTATTGACATTACTATGCTATATTAAGGTTTTAGACTTATGTTAAATATGTTATTTATGCTATTATGGTTCATTATTGTTATGTCCGGCTTTCTTAGCAAGTATGTTAGGTGGCATCATGACTGGTTGGGATTTTTACGTCGTGACACTAGATTTTGATTCGGGCTAGGATAGTTGCTGCGTTTTTACTTACTAGTTTTAGGATCCGCGCTTTGCGCGTGTACCCTATATCAATAAGTATAAAACTTTTAAAAATTAAATAAATATTATTAAACTATGTATATCTGACTTACGATTGTTAAGTATTATTTCGAAAGTATTTCTAAAATTTGAGGTTGAGTTAAAGGGTATACAAATTGTGAATATTGGGATACTTTATAAATATCTAATTATAGTATTTTTAAAATGTGTATTTGTAGTTTGTTACATAAATTTTATAGAATAAGTTTTTGAGTAAAGGATAATGGACATACTATTGTATACCCAGAAATATGCATTATTTTTTACGAAAAGTCTTTCTCTATTTTTTTCTTTATTCTTCTAAGATAATTAAATTATATAAAATTAAAAAAACTATAATTTTATGACAATGAAAAATTAAAACCTACAATAAGTAATAGTTGCATTCATGTTTATTCTTTGTGGATTTTTTTAATATTTCTTGTCATCTACAAAATTATAATGTTACATAATACAAATAAAAAAAATATTTTATACAAAATACTTAATATTAGGATTTTGAAGGAACATTTTATTTATTCCAAGACTACGACTTGGAATTAGAATTGAAAGTTTATACCAATTCATTCAGCTCTACAATATTATTATTCTAAGTGTGATTTGTATTTAGAGAATTCTATTAGAATTAGTTAACTTCAAATCCTAAATATTAGACAAAGTAATCACTTTCTTTCTCCTTCTTTCTCTTTTATATTATTAAATATTTTTGTAGTTGTTTGTTCTAATGGTTGAATGTCAGGGGGTTCATTCATTATTAACTAAAAAATGGTTGGCCAAACACTTTTTAGTTCATAATGAATGAACCCCGATAAAGAAAAAATACTCCCTCACTTTTAGTAAATCATGGGGAGCCCCAAGCAGTTTATCGGAGAAATTGAGTTGTCGTGACGTTACCTTTCAACATCGAAAAAGTAATCAGGTAATAAATTCCCAAAAATCGCACGATGATATAGCCAAAGGGAATAAGCCGCGCCTAAAATCATCCCAAGCGCTGTTGCTAATGTGGCTACTAAGCTATTTCTTTGGAAAGCTCCATATATATATATATATATATATATATATATATATATATATATATATATATATATATATATATATATATATAGTTTACCCTCAAAATTGAGTAACAATTAAATTTATATTGTGGTTTTAAGGATTTGTGATTTAAACCAGCACCAATTGATAAACAATAAATTAAATAGATAAATTGGACAGTAAAATAAATCAAATCGGTCTGCAAATAATGCCTCGACCTTGATTCAAGATACTCTCAAGGTTAGTTAATAAGAACAACAAAGGATGGAACACGCAGTGATGAACAGTAAGTAAGACAAAGAAAGCAGTGTATATGTATATTTTTATCAGTGAATCATGATGCCTTACAAATGATTGAAACTTCTCTTTATATAGTAGAGGAAACCTAATTATGGTATGTCTCTAATTTTAGAAGGAAATCATATAAACAACTAGTTAACCGCTTCTGATTTGGTCCGTTCCGAGATTCACGCCATGATCCTCGACCAATCACGAATATCCGTCCTGAGATTCACGCCGTGATCTTAACCGGTTACTGTTATCTTGCCATTCCTTTATTATGCTTCCCTCGAAGTCGGTCATACTTGATCTCGATTGTTGCTGGTCTCGGTCTCAACGTACACTTCGATCTCTAGACTCGATGTCTTATCTTCGAGCTCAGGTCTGATTTATTACGAGGCTACCCCCGATGTAACTCCCTTGTCTCGATCAAACATGCCCGATTTTGACCGTATACAATATATATATTATTTTATACTATTATAAAAATGTAGTTATAAGCAGCATGAAATTTACCTTACATCCGTAAATTAACACTGATAATGATAGAATCTAATCAAATTCCAAAATTCAGTCATTGAAATCTCGACAACTTGCAAGCCAAGTGCATGAGATAAAGGCCTCGAAAGGTTGTCCATTTAAGGTAAAATATTAATAATTTTAAAGTTAAAAAGATATAGAATTTTCTACCTAGTTCAAATAAGTAAAGATTTAATAGATACTTAATTCAAATAAGGAAAGATTTCATGCACAAAATTTAGTTAATTTTAAATTTGTAACTATTAATAAATAATTAGATTACTAATTTGTCCAATATGAACTCTATTTTTAAAGGGTAAAATAGGCGAACGATATTTCGCTAAGGGTTTTCGTGCTTTTAATATAATGTAGATATAAATTTTGAGATTTAGTTTTTTTCACAAAGTTTTGGAGCTCGGGAAGAGGCGATTTTTGAGGGAGTTTTCATCTATTTCATTGGGGTAAGTAAACCTAACTCGAAGTTGATTTTTTGGTTGACTTTGTGTATTTGTATAAAGATTGAAGCTTTATTGTTTGGGGTTATTTCCTATGGCTTCGTTTGATGTTATTGAGTTGTTTTTGGCTAGATTCGAGCCGTTCGGAGGTCGACTCACGTAGGAAGACGTTTTTAGAGTATTGATATGGCTTATTTGAGGTAAATGTCTTGCCTAACTTTGATTGAAGGAATTTTTCCTACTAATTGATATTGTTTTCTACTTGCAGGGGGGGAGAGGGGGAGAGGGTGATGTATATATGAGGTGACAAGTGTATATACATGTGCCATGTGTATTCATGCTCATGGTAGATTCTAGCTTACTCTACGCATTGTTTGGTTACGTGCTTTACTTGATTCTATGCATTATTCAATTAATCGACTACGTGAGCACAGTAAACCATGATAGAGAAATGTTGAGGCTATTTGTATCTTATGTTGAACATAATGAGTAAATCTTGAGATTTATGCTAAGCTTGCCTCGGAGGTAGATACACGTATATTATGAACACACATTGGTACTTGTTCTTGTGTTGTGCCTTGACTGGGACGTAATCACTCTGTAACACATATATGATCCTTGGTATGACTACTTGAACTTAGTTTCTATATTTGATTTTGCCGTAGTCATGTTTTATATTGTTGAACCCCATCTGCACTTCTGTTGATTATGTCCTTGTGCACTTTATTAATGAGTTATGAGGGTATGCTTCTTGATGATGATTTATTATTTTGTATTGTTATGATTTTGGCACATGTGGACATGTTGGGAGGAGCGATATGGTGGGATGTTGTGATTTTGGCAAGGCAAAGTGATACGGGTGGCTATTGTGATTTTGTCAGGGTGGAGTGATACAAGTGGCTATTGCGATTTTGTCAAGACGGAGTGATACAAGTGGCTATTGTAATTTTATCAGGGTGGAGTAATACAGGTGGCTATTGTAATTTTGTCAGGGCGAAGTGATTCAGGTGGCTATTGCGATTGTGTGAGAGTGGAGTGATACGGTTGGATATTGTGATTGTGTCAAGGCGGAGTGATAATGGTGGATATTGTTATTGTTTTAGAAATGTGGGCACAAGGTGCCATTTATTTGTGGTTCTTTTTGATGACTTGTTGTTAAAACTGAGTGTTGCCTTGATTTTGCAATTGACTTCTTTATAATGTGTTGTGCATTATACATGTTTTTACATTGCAGCTAACATGCTAATCTATGCCTCTGTAGATATTTGACGATTTGATTGCCAGGATGGAATTACCTGTGTTGAGTTGACATCTCCTGTTTTATTGAGTTGTTAGTAGCATAACAAATTGATGTAAAATGAAAGTTGTCATCATGCATTGATACATTTGATTCTCGAAAGGTTCTCTCGAACGTTTCATTTGGCAATTGATATAGAATCAGATCATGTTGGGCACCTTTACTGTTGATATTCTTTATTCTGTAACGGTCTATCTGGAATATATTTTTTGTGTTATACATGTTATTGAGCTGCACAAGTTCTGCAAATGGGTATCTTTTGACTTAAAAACCTCGTCACTACTTCTTTGAGGTTAGTGAAGATACTTACTGAGTACATGCGATCGGTTGTACTCATACTACACTTTTGCACCTTGCGTGTAGATTCTGAAGCTGAGTAGATGTAAGGCCTCATAAAATTTTGCCTAAAAACCTGGAGCTTCGTGGTGCCGAAGTAGGCTTATGAGTTAATGAATGTAGATATTCTTCGCGGCGAGATTGCTCGCCGCGGTACGGACTTTTTGGGTTGAGCAGTGCGCTGGAGAGTAAAGAAAATTTTTTGGTAGAAAAAGACATTTTTGCGGCCCACTATGCGGCCGCAGAATCACTTTGCGCGCCGCAGAGTGAAGCAGAAAACTTGGCAAGTTTGGATGATATTGTGAGGTCCACTATGCGATCGTAAAACTAATTCGCGGGTCGCACATCGACCGCGGAACCAGCATGAAAATTTTCGGAGGGAAGTTCTGCGATGCATTATGCGACCGCAGAACAGGTCTGCGGACCGCATACTGGTCGCACATTGGGGCAGCCTTGCCCATTTTCGGAGGGCTAATTGTGCGGCCGGTTTGCGGACCACATATCCATTTTGCGGTCATTCTACGACCGCAGATTGTGTTTCAGAGCATCATTTTTCCTGTTTTATAAACCTGACCCCATTCTTATAAAACACTGTTAAGGGTCATTTTAGAAGGTTTAAACTTATATTTTTGAGAGAGAGGAAGGTGGTCTAGAGTGAGAAGAGGAGTTCTAAGTCATTTGTTCATCAATATTTGATCAAACCTTGAAGATTTCTCTAGGGTAATTCACAAGGTCTTCAACCAAAAGGTAAGATTCTACACCCTAACCCTTAATTTCAAAATTTAACAAAAAATGAACAATTAGTAAAGTAATTCTTGGGTGTGGGAGTTATTTATTTTACATGCATGTACCATATAGGGTAGTGGGAGGATTATTGGGCTCTTTTGGGTGAACTTTGGATAGTGGGGTGAAAGAATCCACCATAAGAGGACCTTGAACCCTTAATGCACACCTAGTGTTTGATAAAATGCTCAAGTGAGCTGGAACTATGAACTCCTTCCTAATTTATGTTTAATTTTGCTATATCTCTAAATAGATCGAAGTGTCTAGGATTTTCGGAACATTGTAGTAAATTAAAAAGCTTGAGGCAAGGTATGTTGGCTAAACTCCTCTCTTAAAATTAAATTCCCATGATGATCTTGTAAGTTCCGAGTTGTTCGTTATGAATTGACTTTTCTGATTAAGTTTGGTGTCGGATGATGTATATATATATGAATATGTTCAAAATGTGTTTCAGAATGTTCTTATCATATTGTGCTATTCTTCGGGAGAGTATTTGAAGTATGAGCACATATGAAAATGTTGTGACTTCAAGTCAAGTCCAAATGAAAGTGATCACATCAAATTGTATAAGAGATCATATGTGCCTAAGACCCTAATTTGCTCAAGTATGTATTTAAAGTCTTAATTTGAAAGGCCTTGTTGTTAATTATCCATGATAATGATTGAAAGTGGAATTGTGAGCATGAATTATGAAGTACGACCAATGTGCCAAGAATGTTATTGCATTATGGCCAATGATGCCAATAAAATGAATGACTTGTAAAAGAATATGAACTGAGTGGTAAATACTCTTAATAGTGAATGCCTTGGGAGTATCGTTTATCCACCGAGGAAGGGTAGGTCGGAACAACCTAACCTCGAAACTACACGTGCCAGTGTAGGAGTGACTTAGGGGTAAATCCCCGTGTTAATGTGATGAGACTGTTTTCCCTTATATGGGATGAGATTGGTGTGTTGAGATGTTAATCCCTTAAATGGGATGAGATTATTGCTAGCGAGATGTGATGTTGATCCACACGACATTGTGGTGAGACGGCTTAGCCGATCGGGCTGAGATCGAATGCCATGCCGCGCACATGGTGGTATTGTGAGTGTACATCTCGGGGTGTGACGACTTAGCCGGTCAGGCTGAGATCGGACTCCGTGCTAAAACACAATGGTGTATCGGTGCTAAAGATCTCCCAACATAAATTACCAAGACCTATTTGAACCTTAACTTGTCACCTTGTTACTGTTTGAGTCTTTTATTGATTTTATATTTTATTCTCCGTTTACTGTTGCTCGTGCTATTGAAAGTGTGTTTAGTTTTACATACTAATACTATTCCATATGTAATAACGTCCCTTTTGCCAGGGGCGCTGCATCTTTAATGGATGCAGGTGGTTCCATAGCAAGTGGTATTGATCAGTGATAGCAGCACACCCCCTCCTCAGCTAATTTGGTGAGCCCCATTTCATTTCGGGGTCCTGTATCTTTTATACTTTGTACATAGAGTTTTGAGGTATAGCCGGGACCTTGTTGCCGGCATTGTCATAACACTCTTGTGTTCCTATTAGAGGCTCCGTAGACATAGTATGAGTTGTATCTGTTTTTGGGAAGGTTAAACTAAAAATGCTGTAATCGTATCATCTGTTCCACTTTAACTATGATTGTACTATGTTCTGTTTCAAAGACTTATAAATGACGTGACTAATGAAAAAAAGGACTGGTGTTGTTCACATGACTTCTTACTAACTTATTAATGAAATATATTCTTCTCTTTAATAATGGGTGAGTTGGGTAGAAGGTATCGTAAAGGCTTTCTTGACCGGGGTATCTTGGTTGAGCGCCGGTCGCGCTCCCCGAGGTCGAGGCATGATAAACTTGGTATCAGAGGCTAAGGTTTTAAAGTATCCTAGGTTGTCTCGGAGCGGTGTCTAGTAGAGTCCTTCTAATCGATGTGTTGTCGACCACATCTATAAGTAGGAGGCTACTCGGACACTTAGGAATAATACCCTTCTTTGATATTCTAGATCGTGCGATAAAGCCAATTGTAAGTTTAATCTTCCTTTAACTCATGCTTTGCTCTTACTTTCAGTACATGGCGCCTATGAAGAAGGCAAGAACTGGCCAAGGACCCAATGTCACCCCAGGAGTGGCAATTGATTCGATATTTGATGATGCAGGTGAGCACCCGAGGGATGAGAACATTCCCCCGACTACTACACTGCCTGATTCTACTACACCTGATCAGACTGCACCTGTCCCTACACCTACTGAGGGTGCAACGATCCCTCAAACTGATATTCCAGTTCCATCTCCAGCTCCAGCTTTCGGTTCCGATTTATCTGATGGGGATCTTAGGGGAGCCATACAGATGTTGGATCAGATAGTTACTTCCCAGGCCTAGAGATCAAATGTTGCACCCAGGAGATTCCACTAGTTCCAGGGTGAACAGATTTCTCCAGTTGGACCCTCCAGTGTTCACAAGTACTGATCTTGAGGAGGACCCCAAAGACTTCATTGATGATATGCGTAAGACTCTCCGAGTTATGCGTGCTACTGAAACAGAGGGAGCATAGTTGGCCTACTACCGCCTGAAAGGGGTGGCCTATTCTTTGTTTGAAATGTGGGAGGACTCCTGTGAGGAGGGAAGCCCTCCGGCGAGATGGAGTGAGTTCGCCGATGCTTTGATTGATCATTTCTTGCCTGCCGAGACTAAGGCAGCCCGTGCCGCCGAGTTTGAGAATCTAAAATAGGGGAGCATGAGTGTGTGGGAGTATCATATGAGATTCGCACGCCTGTCCAAATATGCCATCTACATGTTGCCCACTATGGAGGCTAGAGTGCGCCGGTTTGTGCAGGGCCTTAGCCCCTTAGTTATTAATGAGGCAGCTACAGTTTCCTTGAATTCTGATATGAACTATGGTAAGATGGTGGCATTTTCTCAAGGCACTGAGAGCCGCAAACTAAAGAATAGAATGGAGCGAGAGAGTAGCGACATGGCCCGGTCAGCGGGCAACTTCAGTGGTACTTCTGGTGGTGGTGGTGGTAGGACAACTTTTAAGGGAGGGTGATCAGGGCCGTCCCAGTCTTTTGCTCAGTCTTCAGCCAGTGCACCGCCATCGAGGCCCAGTCAGCAGCAGGGGAACCGTTTTAGGCCCAGCCAGGGCAAGAGGGGATCCCACCAGCAGGGTCGGTCTGGTGGGAGATTTCAGTAGTAGCGGAGGCCCTCATGCCCTAGGTGTGGGAAGATGCACTTTGGGGCATGTTACATGGACCAGCCCATATACTACGGGTGTGGTATGAGGGGTCACATTCAGAGGGATTGTCGTTCGTCTCACCAGAGCATGGGTAGAGGTTCAGCAAAACCAGCCAATTCTGCAGCTACTACATACGCAACACCCCCTCCAGCTCGAGGCACCCCAACAAACGCAGGGTGTGGTGCATCTAGGGGTGGCGCAAAGAGTTTGGGAGGACCTAGTCATTTCTATGCTATGAGGGGTCGCCAGAGTTCAGTGGCTTCTCCAGACGTTGTCACAGGTATATTGATTGTCCAATATCATGATGTGTATGCTCTTATTGATCCCGGTTCTACTTTGTCCTATGTTGATAAGGGAATTGGGATAGAACCGGAATAGCTCCATGAGCCATTCTCTGTATCTACTCTGGTTGGTGAGTCTATCGTGGCCGCACGGATTTATTGGAATTGTGTTCTCATGGTGCGTGGTCGGGATACCATGGTTGAACTCATTGAATTGGGGATGGATAATTTTGATGTAATAATGGGGATGGAATGGCTTTATTCATGTTTTGCTAAGCTTGACTGTCGAACCAGAACCGTTATGTTTGAATTTCCAACTGAGTCAGTGATGAATGGAAGGGGGGTGATGTGGTGCCGAAGGGTAGGTTTATTTCTTACCTTAAGGCCACGAAGATGATTAATAAAGGGTGTATCTACCATTTGGTCCTGGTTACGGACACCGATGCTGAGGCACCTACACTTGAGTCTGTGCCTGTTGTGAATGAATTTCCGGAGGTCTTTCCGGATGAGCTCCTTGGGATCCCGCCAGATAAGGAGATTAGTTTTGGGATTGATGTGATGCCAGGCACACAACCTATATCTATTCCACCTTACAGAATGGCACCAACAGAATTGAAGGAACTAAAAGAGCAATTGAAGGATTTGTTAGAGGAGGGTTTCATCCGGCCGAGTGTGTCGCCTTGGGGCGCACCAGTCTTCTTTGTAAGAAAGAAAGATGGGTCATTAAGAATGTGTATTGACTATCGCCAGCTCAACAAGGTCACAATAAAGAATAATTACCCACTGCCAAGGATAGATGACTTGTTTGACCAATTGCAAGGTGCTAGGTACTTTTCCATGATTGATTTAAGATCCGGGTATCACCAATTGAAGATCAGGGAGCAGGATATTCCGAGAACAACTTTTAGGACGCGGTATGGGCACTTTGAATTTCTGGTGATGTCTTCTGGGCTAACAAATTCCCCAACAGCTTTCATGGATCTTATGAACCGAGTCTTCGAGCCTTTTCTTGACTCCTTCGTAATAGTGTTTATTGATGATATCCTTGTATATTCGCGGAGTCGGGAGGACCATGCTGATCATCTCAGGGTAGTTTTAAAGACCCTATATCAGCACCAGTTATATGCGAAGTTTTCGAAATGTGAATTTTGGCTTGAATCTATCACGTTCTTGGGTCATGTTGTCTCTAGAGAAGGAATTGAGGTTGATCCTCAAAAGATTGCAGCTATGAAGAATTGGCCTAGACCTACTACCCCAACCGACATTCGCAGTTTCTTGGGCTTAGCTGGATATTACAGGAAGTTTTTGTAGGGGTTCTCCACTCTTGCCTCTCCCTTGACTAAATTGACGCAGAAAGCAGTTAAGTCCCAATGGTCAGATGCTTGTGAAAGAAGATTCCAGGAATTGAAATCAAAATTAACTACGACACCGGTGTTGACCCTACCAGAGGGTACGAATGGGTTGGCGGTATATTGTGATGCTTCGAGAATCGGGCTTGGGTGTGTATTGATGCAACATGGCAAGGTGATAGCCTATGCTTCTAGGCAACTCACGAATCATGAGAAGAACTATCCAACACATGACTTAGATCTCGCGACAATGGTTTTTGCATTGAAGATTTGGCGTCATTATTTGTATGGGGTCCATGTGGATATATTCACGGACCATAAGAGCCTTAAATATATTTTCAAGCAGAAGAAATTGAATCTGAGGCAGAGAAGATGGCTAGAGTTACTCAAAGATTACGACATTGATATTCTGTATCATCCGGGGAAGGCTAATGTTGTGGTAAATGCTCTTAGCCTGAAATCTATGGGTAGTTTGGCTCACTTGGAGGCATATCAAAGGCCGTTAGCCAAGGAGGTTCATCGGTTGGCTAGTTTGGGAGTTCGTCTTGCGGACTCTAGTGAAGGAGGGGTGATTGTGCAAAATAGAGATGAATCATCGCTTGTGGTGGAAATCAAGGAGAAGCAATTCAATGATCCATTGTTGGTGCAACTGAAGGAGGGGATTCATAAACATAAGACCATGGCCTTTTCTCTTGGCATGGATGATGGTACCCTAAGGTACTAAAGGTGTCTATGTGTTCCAAATATGGATGGTCTCCGGGAAAGAATCATGACCGAGGCTCACACTTCTAGGTATTTCGTGCACCCGGGTTCTACAAAAATGTATCATGATCTTAAGGAAGTATATTGGTGGAATTATATGAAGAGGGATGCAACAGACTTTGTGGAGAGATGTACAAATTGTCAGCAAGTGAAGGCCGAACACCAAAGGCCCGGTGGGTTGGCACAGAACATAGAAATTCTGACGTGGATGTGGGAGATGATCAATATAGATTTTGTGGTAGGATTACCTCGCACTCCACGCAAATTTGACTCGATTTGGGTGATTGTGGATCGACTCACGAATCAGCACACTTTTTGCCGGTTAAGGCTACCGACACAGCAGAACATTATGCTCAGTTGTATATTAACAAAATAGTCAGGTTGCATGGCACTCCAGTTTCTATTATCTCAGATCGAGGAGCACAGTTCACGGCTAATTTTTGGAAGAAATTTCAGCAAGGTTTGGGTACTCAGGTGAATCTTAGTACAACCTTTCACCCGCAGACTGACGGGCAGGCAAAATGGACTATTCAAACGCTTGAGGATATGTTGCGTGCTTGTGTTCTTAACTTTAAAGGTAGCTGGGATGATCATTTTCCGCTCATAGAATTTTCCTACAATAACAACTATGATGCTAGCATTCAGATGGCGCAATTCGAGGCTTTATATGGTAGGAGATGTAGATCTCCCATTAGGTGGTTCGAGATTGGGAAAGCGGAATTGATAGGGCCAGACCTCGTGCATCAGGCTATGGAAAAAGTTAAGATCATTAAGGAGTGGTTGAAAATTGCTCAGTCATCAGAAGTCCTATTCAGATGTTCGTCGTAGGGATTTGGAGTTCAAAGAAGATGATTGGGTATTCTTGAAGGTTTCCCCTATGAGGGGTATAATGCGGTTCGGTAAGAAAGGGAAATTGAGTCGGAGGTATGTCAGACCGTACATAATCATTCAGAGGATTGGCCAGGTAGCTTATAGGCTAGAACTACCTCCAGAGATGTCCTTAGTGCACTTTCATGTATCCATGTTGAAGAAGGTGGTTGGAGATCTGTCGCTTATTGTTCCGGTTGAGACTATTGAGGTTAACGAAGAATTGACGTATGAAGGAATTCCAGTTGACATTCTTGATAGGCAAGTTCGAAAGTTGAGGAACAAATAAATTGCCTCCGTGAAAGTGTTATGGTGAAACCAACAAGTCGAAGAGGCCACCTGGGAGGCCGAGGAAGAAATGAAGAAGAAGTACCCAAATTTATTTGAATAGCTATGCAATTGTATCCATGATGTTAAGAGCTAATTTTCTGCAAATCATAATTTTCCCTGTACAACTTATATTAAGAATACTCCCTCTTGGTAGTGCAATGTTTATGGCGTTGTTGCCGGTGTTATTTCCGTATTATTTTGTATCGTCGTGTTGTGGTTGTGATGTTAGGATTGGTTTCTGGGATTCTCTGACAGGTGGATAGGCCTAGTTATAGGGGAAACTCTGGCAAAACACGATAACAATAAAAACAATAAGACACGATAACAATAAAAACACGGATAAGGCATGACTACGGCTAGATCAATTATAGCAACCAAGTTCAATTAATCATATAAAGGATCACATATGTATCACAGAATGGACACATCCTAATCGAAGCACAACACAAGAACAAGTACGTATGTGTGTTCACAACACACATGTATCTACATACGAGGCAGGTATTGTCACGCCCCGACCTTGGGAACCGCAACCGGTGCTCAACTAAGATACCCCAGACAAGCAAGCCTATTTGATGCCTTCTACCCAACCTTACCCATTAATAATTTAAGAACCAATGACAAGAGATAAACGTGAGAGGAAAACAAATGTAAAGTACCAAGTTTTACTACTTGTAGGGACTTCATTGATATTTACCAGAAGATTACAAGTTCATAGATGAAAGTGAAAACATCCAATAACTTACAACATTTTTAGTTTGTTAGCCCAAATCAAAATACAACCCACAACATGTCTACGGAGCCTCTGAGAGAACACGAGTAAATTATGGATGTGCCGGTGACAAGGCCCCGGCTATACATCAAAAGTAAATGTACATGAAGACAATACTACATATGGTCCCTGTATAGAATAGGGCTCACCAAAATTTGCTAAGAAGAGGGTATGATTCTATCAACGATCGCTACCACGTGCTGAGGAACCACCTGCATCTATTAAAGATGTAACGACCCCAACAAAAGGAGATGTTAGTACATATGGAATAGTACTAGTATGTAAAACTAAATACCCTCTCATGGAATAGAATGCCAACACAATATGAGAGAAACATGGAATCAGTGAGAAAAATCACTAATATTAAAATGCCAAGTTAGACATAATGATTTTCAATAGGTATTCGCATCATTAGTTGGGAGATCATTAGCACCGACACACCACCATGCACTTGGCATGGAGTCCGATCTCCGTCTGGTTGGCTAAGCCATCTCACCCCAATGTATGATGGTTGATATAGAAACACAACACCACCATGCAGGCGGCATGGCATCCGATCTTTGCCCGATCGGCTAAGCCGTTCCACCACAATGACGTGTGGGTCAACATGGTCTTTGCTAGCTATAGCCTCATCCCATTCAAGGGGAATAATCTCATCATATCATAACGAGAATATATCTCCTCAACCAACTCCTACACCGACACGTGTAGTTTTGGGACTAGGCCTTTTTGACCCAGACCTAACAATACTCCCGAAAATTTTTATCTCATAAGAGAATCATATCTAGCATTTCATAATCCTTTCATTTCATTGGCACTATTGTCCATACATGTAAATCTTCAACCTTGGCACGATGGCCGCATTTCATAGTTCATACCTTCCTTTTATTACTTTTCAAGGATCATCTTAAAACATTTAAGGACATTTGAAGCATTGAGAAAAATCATATCTTCCACTCATAAGCATGTAAGAATTCAAAACACATTGGGAATAAGCATAAAAGAGTAGCATAGTGTTTTGTAAGTGGAACATGAATCAAATCATAAGTGTTTGGATAAGCTACCATAAAACAAACTGAAATGATGGAAATATGAACTTGATCAAACCATAATCGAAGTTTACGAGAAGTTTGTGGAATTCGATTTTACGAAAAGAGTTAAGCCAACATACCTCGATTGAGCTTTCCTTTGGATTACTACAATGTTTCAAGACTCATAGCGATTTCAATCTATAGAGACATAAAAAAAATTGAGACATAGTTTGGAAGGCGCTCATAGGTTCAGGTCATTTAGGAATTTCATCAAACACTAGGCAAACATTCGACTACAAGATCCTACAGTGGTAATCCTTCACCCCACAACCAATCCCCACATCAATACCTCATCTATATTAGTTCAACAACCTCCCCACGACCTTAATTGGCACATGCATGCATAAATGATCAACTCCTATTCTCAAGAATCATACTTCCCACTACCTATATTCAGCCCAATTTTGATATTCAGAGCTAGGGATAGAACCTTACCTCTTTAGTAGAAGACTTTGTGGGTTCTCCCCTTGAATTTCTAAAGCTTTATCAAAGAGTGGAGTGTTGAAGTGATTGAGCTTCACCTTCTCTCTCTAGCTAGCTCTCATCTCTCTTTAAAATACCTGATTTTCCCCTTCAAAATGACGCGTATGGCTTTTAATCAAAATAGGGTCGGGTTATAAAATACACAAAATGGGCCCTCCGAATCCCAATCCACGATTATAGAATGCACAACAGAATAGGTCTACGGTCCGCGAAAGGGACCGCAAAATCGTCCTCCAAAATTGGGCTAGCCTGGCCAAGTCCGTGACATATCTGCGGACGCGAAATGGACCGCAAAACCTCCCTCAAGAAAATCTTCATGCTGGTTCTGTGATGGATGTGCGGCCTGCAAAATGAATATGCGGCCGCATAATTGACCGCAAAATACCCCTCAAAATTAAGCTTCACCTGGTTCACTCTGCGATGGTTCTGGGCTCCGCAAAACTAATTCGTAGTCGCAAAATTTACCACAGAAATGCACTTCTCAGCAAAATTTTATTCCACCAACTCCTCGATGCATTGCAAGTCTAAAATGAGACCTTGCATCCTCCCCCTCTTAGGATCATTCGTCCTCGAATGAGGAATAGAGTCAGTCAGAACACCCAACATGACTTAACTCTTCCCTCACACCTCAAGAGTTCCAAATTTGGCTAACCCCCTAAATTTCTAGAAATTTTGGCAGAGTTTCCCCTATAATTGGGCATATCCACCTGTCAGAGTGCCCTAGAAACCAATCCTAACAACATATTCATAATCCAACGACGTAACATAGCATGAAAACAACACCAACCATAACCTCATAAGCATTGTATCACCAAAAAGGAGCATCTTAACATAAATTGTACAAGTTGAACATAATTCATAGAAAGTAAACTCCTAACATTCCCTTTTAAGCACAACAAGATGATTACACAAATATGAGAGGGTATTTCCCCTTCATCTCTTCCTCGTCATACCAGATGGCCTCTTCAACTTGTTGGTTTTGCCATAGCACTTTTATGGAGGCAATCTCTTTATTCCTCAACTTTTGAACTTGTCTATCAAGAATGGCAATAGGAATCTCTTTGTAGATCAACTTCTCATTAACCTCAATAGCCTCCACCAGAACGATAAGCGACGGATCTCCAACTACCTTCTTTAACATAGACACATGAAATACTGGTGTACTAAGGACATATCTTGAGGTAGCTTGAGCCTATAAGCCACTTGACCAACCCTTTGCATAATTCTATATGGTCCGATATACCTTGGACTCAATTTTCCCTTCTTCCCGAATTGCATTACGCCCATCATGGGAGAAACTTTCAAGAACACCTAATCATCCTCTCTAAACTCCAAATCTTCGCGACGCATATCCGAATAGGACTTCTGGTGACTCTGAGCAGTTTTTAAGCGTTCCTTAATGATCTTGACTTTTTCCATAACCTGATGCACTAGGTCTGGCCCTAACAATTTCTCTTCCCCATCTTCAAACCAACCAATGGGAGATCTACATCTCCTACCATAAAAGGCTTCGAACGACACCATTTGGATGCTGGCATGGTAGCTGTTGCTATAGGCAAATTCTATGAGTGGCCAATGATCATCCCAGCTACCCTTGAAGTCAAGAACACAAGCGCGCAATATATTCTCAAGAGTCTGAATAGTCCGCTCTACTTTCCCGTCGGTCTGTGGATGGAAAGCGGTATTGAGATTCATCTGAGTACCTAAACCTAGCTGAACAATCTGCTAGAAGTTAGCGGTGAACTGCGCCCTCGATTTGAGATGATACAAACTAGAGTGCCATGTAACCTGACTATTTCCTTGATATACAACGGAGCATAATGTTCTGCTGTGTCTGTAGCCTTAACAGGCAAGAAATGTGCTAATTTCATGAGTCGATCCATAATTGCCCAAATCGAATCAAACTTACGAGGTGTGCGAGGCAACCCTACCACAAAGTACATGTTGATCATCTCCCACTTCCACATTGGAATCTCTATATTCTGTGCCAAACCACCGGGCTTCTTGTGCTCGGCCTTCACTTGCTAGCAGTTTGGCCATAAGTCCGCCACATCCCTCTTCATGTCATTCCACTAGTAGACTTCCTTGAGGTCATGGTACATATTTTTAGAGCCTAGGTGCACGAAATTCTTGGAGCTATGAGCCTCGATCATGATTCTTTCTCAGATACCATCAACATTTGGAACACACAATCGCCCTTGGTACCTTAACGTACCATCATTCATGCCAAGAGAAAATGCCATGGTCTTGTGTTAATGAATCCTATCCTTCAACTGTACCAATAACGAATCAGCATACTGTTTCTCCTTGACTTCCACTACTAGTGATAATTCAGCCTTATTCTACACAATCACCCCATCTTCGCTAGAGTTCGTAAGCCGAACTCCCAAACTAGCCAACCGACAAATTTCCTTGGCCAACGGCCTTTGATATGCCTACAAGTGACTGTTTCTTTGGGATTTCTCTCAGTATCAGCGGGGAGAGTTCCTGGAGCCCTCTCAGATAATATTGTTGCAATATGTCTCACTTGTCTCTCCAAGTTTGGAAAAACTGTGCCCAACTCTTTGATAGCTGCTCCATGGGCGTCCAGCCTCTCATCTGTCTTGATAATGAAGGCCTTCATTAGATTATCTAGACCAGGCTGAATGGGCTGTTGAGGCTGAAATTGCTACCTCTACTGATATTGGTATACTGGAGCTCCTTGTCCCTGGGGTCTAGAGTTATTTTGTTTCCAAGCATTTGCAGAACTTCCAGGTGAACTCCATGAAAAACCGGGGTGCCTCTGATCTATTGCATTAAAATTGTAGTTTCCCACAACATTTACTTCCTTAATTAAGGCTTGACACTCATGAGTAGGGTGTCCTCTTCCATATATATCACAAGCTGCGTGAGGCTTATGTTGTATCGAGGCTAAGGTCAACTTTTGTATTTCTTTATCCATAACATCAAGTTGTACCTGCATAGATGTATTAGCATCAACCTGGTGAACACCAGTTAATATTCTTCTTTCAGCACTCTCAGAGGGCCACTGATTTGTATCTTCAGATTACTCATCAAGAATTATAACTATCTCCTTAGGAGTCTTCATCATCAACGGGCCTCTAGCTGCATTGCTCAATGTTTAATGCGAGGCCGGTGTCAATCCATCCCAAAAGTCCCGGAGTTGCATCCAAAGTTCAATTCCGCTATGTTGACGCTTTCGAAGAATCTTCTTAAACCTCTCCCATGCTTCAAAAATAGTTTCAGCCTCTTTTTGGCAGAAGTTATGGATTTCTCTTCTAATTTTTCCCGTTTTAGCTGAGGAGAAATATTTATCAAGGAATTTTCTGGTCATTCCTCCCATGTTCTAATCGATCCCGTGGGCAAGCTTCGAAGCCATTGCTTTGCATCATCTTTGAGTGTGAAGGGGAATTCCCTTAAGTACACTACATGTCGTGACACACCATAGTATTGAAATGTGTTCATAATCTCCTCAAAGTCCATTAGATGTGTATTGGATCTTCGTTCATCTTCCCTATGAAGACACAATAATTCTGAAGGGTTTGAAGCAACCCTTGCTTCAATTCGAAATTGTTAGCTGCAATTGAAGGTGGTCTAACACTTGATAAACCTTGATTGTAGACCGGTCTAGCATAATCACCCAGTGATCTCCCAGGCATGAGAGCTATATTTCCGAACTGGTTTGCAGCCAAGAGTTGATTTTGCGCAATTCTCCTACCCCTCTCTTCTTCATAGATAATCTGTGCATCTCTAATAGTTGCTTCCTCGGCATCCCGTGCAACTTTTTCTCGTTGTTGAGCTGCCTTTCTTGTAGCCAAATCTACATGATCATCAACGTTTCTAGCCATAGTTTCTTTGGTTGAGAATTGCCCAACCTTTTCTAACGTCTCAGTGAGATTTCTTTTCTTCCTCAGCCGTCGCCTTTATTTTTCAATCCCTAGCTCGTATGGTAGCACTTCTTTCGCAGAAGCTCGAGTCATGCACCAACCTCAACCTATAACCTGCGCACAGTCAAAGAACACCAAACATAAAAAGAGAAAAGTCAAAATAAAATAAAAAGATAAATTCCTGAATTAGCACTAAAAACTATTCAAACACTATTGATTGCCAATTCCCGGTAGGGACGCCAAAATTTGACGAGCTCGAAACACACACTTAAACTATGCTCGCTAATCAAATATAGTATAGTATAATTTAGTATCCATAAAGATTGGATTTAAATAGTATTCTCGTAGTTTCTAGCTTGATTGCTATCCAAGATGATTAATAGTTGAGATTTATATGATTTCTAACTACAATTAACTAAGAGTCTAAAGCTATTGACTAATGACAATCGAACAAGGAATAAGCAAAGAAAGTTATCAATGGGAGAAAATAGGGTTTCGATAAGATAGGTGCAAGATAATTGTTTGGGGATTTAACTCTACATAATTCACTTCTAATGTTTAAGTGAGTCTCTCGAATTCACTCAATTATTAGTTCACACGTTCAACAGAAACTCCTCTCTCGATTAAGTCTCAACCTCATGAGATGAACCAATTTAAGCTCTGTGAAGATATGCAAAAATGCATAGTGGATTGGTCTTTAGGAGAAACTCTCTCTATTATCCTCCTAACTAGGTTTAATCAATGATTCAACTAGCCTCTTCTGATTACTAAGAAGAATTAATGAACTCAACAAACAATATAATGCAAAGATATCACAAGTTATGGATCAAACTTCGATTGTTGATGTTCAGACTTGGTCCTTGACCCCCGAACACGATCCCGGATTAATACCTTGGGCTTTTACTCAGACTTCAAAGCTTCAAATAGCTCGAATTCATTCCATAACATCTACATAGCTCAAAATCACTCTTACAAGGCATAAAACACACAATAAGTGCAAAACACTATCAATTAAAGCTTAAACACGAATAAAGTGCAGCTAATTAGAGTACACTAAGCGACTAAAATTTGAGATTATAACCTACCATCAGCGGGTATAATAGCTTCAGTACCATAGACCAACAAATAGGGAATTTCCCCAGTTGACGTTCAGACCGTGGTGCGGTATCAGAGCAGAGCGAATGGTAGCTTCTCGTGCCACTGTTTGTAGTTTTCTACTATCTTCCTTAGTATCTTCTTAATATTTTTGTTGGCTGCTTCTTCGGCTCTATTCATCTGTGGACAATACGCGATAGAATTCTAGTACTCGATCTTGAATGTTTTACACATGGCTTTCATCAAGTCACTATTGAGATTGGTGGTATTGTCAGTAATGATTGACTCAGGCACCCCGAATCGGCAAACAATACGGTCCCGAATAAAATCTGCTACGACCTTCTTTGTCACGACTTTGTAAGATGCGGCTTTGATCCATTTTATGAAGTAATCAATGGCCACCAAGATAAATCTGTGTCTGTTAGAGGTAGCGGGCTTGATTGGGCTGATGGAATCCATGCCCTAGGCAAAGAAAGGCCAAGACAAGCCCGTCAAATTGAGTTCATTAGGTAGTAGTCGTATCATGTCAGCATGTACCTAGCACTGGTGACACTTCTGTACGTACTTGATGCAGTCACTTTCCATGGTCATCCAAAAATATCATGACCTTAATATATTCTTGGCTAGAAAAAACCCATTCATGTGAGGTATGTAGGTAGCATCGACACATCTTAGCAATCCCAAGGCAGGAGTTCTTCTATACAGAATTCCTCCGCTCTGGAATAAATGGGTAGCTAACCTCCGTAGCATGCGCTTTTAAATGTGTGTAGAATTTTGAGGGTGCTTTTATTTTTCAAAATACTCTCTGATATTGTGAAACCATGGGTTCCCATCAAACTCTTCTTCGACATGAGCAAAGTAAGTAGCTTGCTTGCGGATCTCTATTGGGATGGGGTCAATATAATTCTTTTCTGGATGTTGTATCATGGAAGATAGGGTGTCTAATGCATCTAGGAACTCGTTTTGAATTCGAGAAACATGTTTGAATTATATCTTTGTTAGCCTCTTGATCAGATCCTACACACAGTGTAGGTACGATAGTATCTTGGTATTCTTGGTGTCCCATTCTCCGAGTACCTGATATATCAGCAAGTTTGAGTCATCGATTACCAATAATTCCTGGATGTTTATGTCGATGGCCAACTTAAGTCCCAAAATTCAAGCCTCATATTCAACCATATTGTTAGTGTACGGGAACCTGATCTTCGCGGATAATGGATAATGTTGGCCGGTTTCTGATACTAGGATCAGTCCAATGCCCACTCCCTTAAAGTTTGAGGCTCCGTCGAAGAACATTCTCCAACCATCATAGGCTTCGGCGATATCTTCTCCTATGAAAGACACTTCCTCATCGGGAAAATACATCTTCAAGGGTTCATATTCTCCACCCATAGGATTCTCTGACAGGTGATCGGCTAATGCTTGTCCCTTGACTACCTTTTGAGTCACGTAGACGATGTCGTACTCACTTAGCAGTATTTGCCACTTTGCCAACTTGCCAGTAGGCATAGGTTTCTGGAAAATGTACTTCAAGGGTTCCATTCTCGATATGAGGTATGTGGTGTATGCATAGAAATAATGCCTCAACATGTATGTTCCCATAGTGAATACCGAGCTTCGTAAGGCATGAACGTTTTACTTAGATAGTATATTTCCTGCTCTTTCCTTCCGGTCTTATCATGTTGTCCCAAGACGCTTCCAATCGCTTAGTCCAACACGACAGGTACAACAGTAGAGGTCTGCCGGGCTCCTATGGGACCAACACATGAGGTTGGAACAAATACTCCTTGATTTTAGCTATGACCCTTTGACACTCCTTGGTCCAACTTGTTGCAGCATCCCTCCTTAACATCTTGAAGATTGGTTCACATATTACTATCAATTGAGCTATGAAACGACTGATGTAATTGAAAGACCTTGACATTTTGTTCTAGTAAAGTTGGTCGTGACATACCACATTCATCCTTTTGTCATCAATGAGAGCCAACTGATCATATTGGCTTTGCACCAATTCCGCATCACTAAGCTCGGCTTCCTATATGATCCGTAGGGAAGGAATTTCTACCTTGTACACCCCACACTCAAACCATTGCTCGTCCTCGAGTAATCAAACTATACTTCATATAGACATGACCTTTTTCAATAACTCTCATAACTCATCATACCAAAAATATTTAAAATAGATTAAGCACAATACCGTAACATCCTAGCCTCAAGATTTGACTTAAAAGCACCACACATTATTTATAACCCACTCACTTACTCTAACATAGAGGTCAATGACATTACCTTTCCTTCATGAATCAAGTGCCCTCACAGAACAACAGAGAGTAGTTCCTCACGCAATGAAATTTAAGAACAATTAGGAACTCAAGATAGAAAGAATTCACTCACTCTCAGAAACAACATTCATATGCCACAAAAGACGTACCATAGGCTTGCCCCGTAGTATACTACTCTACTAATTGAGCTCATTCAATCAAGGATCAAGTAGGACTTTAATAGGTTGCAATATAGGTTGCGGGATGGGTAGGATATATTTAGATATAAGAGTGACTACACCTCCCTAAGCAATTTAATACATACAATTAACCATTCAAAACCCCACACTTATGTCAAACCAAAACTCCACCTTCACATCAATATATATCAACTCCCTACGTTTTTAAACATAATTACATCAAGAATTACCACTATCAACGAATATATTTTCTTCACAACAATACAACTACTTTTGTTTTTCAATTCAAGTGGCTCTTACTTTTTCAAATAGTGAACCTTTCTCCACATTTCAATAGTTTCACTCAAAAGCCAAACCAACCACCCTACACTTCAACTTTTACAAAGGTCATAGCAAATTCAAATGCTCACGAGAGGTATAAGGTTCAAATAGATGGTCAATTCAAACAAATGGGTAGGGCTTGAAATGTGGTTGCCAAAGAAACAGGATTACACGCTCAATGGGGTTAACTAAGATACATAACAATTAGGTGGGTAAAAGCATATCATTGGCTCAACAAAGAAGCGACTATATCACTTTCACAATTGAATAAAACTACCATTTTGCTTTGCAAACACACAGGGCAACTTCTAGACATCAAATGCAATGCAAATAATACACAAAACCTCACACACACATGACACATAACTCACTCAGGATCAGACTATCAACACACTCTAGTCAAAGCAGATAAGCAAAGTTAAGATCATACACTTTAAGGTACTTATACAAGAGTCAAAAACTGAGCCTAAGCGTCACAACTAGAGCACTTACTGTTATTAAGGTATAATAAAGTTAAGAGATATTGACTTCAATTCAAATCATAGCACAAGGTTTCCTACTACTCTACAAAACAAAAACTAACTACACCTAGTTCTACCAAAATCCTTGGAAAAGAACTGCGGCACAAAGAAAAACCAAGGGGGAATTAATACACTACCTAACAAAAGAGAAAAGTTTTGTCCTTTTCTTTTGACTTTACTCCCTCAAGAAACCCGTCGATGATATCCATCGTCGGGAAAAATAGAAAATTTTAAATGTTTTTCAATTTTTAAGTTTTTCTTTTCAATTGTTTTCTATCTCTAACTACTAAAACTGACAAACAAAAAAACTAAAACTAATATACATACATGCATACAACATATCCCCCACCCCACACTTTAAGTTGTGGGATGTCCCCATGACACACAATTAAAAATCATAAGGTAAAGGAAATTTCCATGAACATCTAGTCGGGGTCTGAGTTGAAGTCGGACTCCATTTCTCGCCTTCGAACTAATGTGCACATCCATGCAGACAACTTCTACTCAGTCTTCTTGGGGTACACCCCACACTTATCTATCTCACTTAGCGTAGCCTTCTCTTTCGAGCCCTTCACTTTTCACTCAATACTTGCAACTGGTTTTTCTTTTTGTGCCCCCTTTGCTACATTCATCTCAAAAGTCACAGTCTCCCCACCCACTCTAAGCATGAATTTTCTCTCGTGTATATCCAATATTACTCTACCCGTTGCTAAGAATGTCTTCCTAGGATAAGGGAGACCTCCTTGTTTTCCTCCATATTCACCACTATAAAATCTACAGGAAATATGAACTTATCCACCCGAACTAACACATCTTCCACTATCCCCTTGGGTATTAAAGTCATTTGGTCTACCAGCTACAATGATATTGGTACAGACCTTATCTCTCCAATCTCCTTCTCCAGTTTCCTGTAAGTAGATAGAGGTATTAAGTTAGCTGAGGTACCATAATCACATAAGGACTTATCAAAATTAATAGTTCCTAATGAGCAAGGTATAGTAAAACTCCCTAGATCTCCATACTTTTGTGGGAGTTTGTTTTGTAATATCGCACTACAATGCTCTGTGAGCTTGAGCACTGAGGTCTCTTCTAGCTTCCTTTTTTTTTTGTAAGGATCTCCTTAAAAAATTTAGCATAAGAAGGCATTTGTGAGAGCACTTCTGTGAATGGTAAGTTCACATGAACCTATTTTAGAATATCCAGAAATCTCTCAAATTCCTTGTCCAGCTTTTCTCTATATAGCTTTTGAGGGAAATGTAGCGCCGACATATGCTCGCTCTCATCATGTTCCTCCCTTCTCAAAGTTTCTCCCTTCTTTTTTTCTCAGCTTGCATCTGACCCTTCTTCTTTTTATGAACATCATTCTTAAGCTGCTCCCCACTTTCTTTTTCTAGTTTCACATCATTTTGGATAGGGATGGAATCATTCAGCACTTGTCCGCTTCTCAGAGTTACAACATTCACTATTTCTTTGGGATTTCTCTTAGTATCAGCGGGGAGAGTTCCTGGAGCCCTCTTAGATAATATTGTTACAATATGTCCCACTTGTCTCTCCAGGTTTCGAAAAACTGTGCCCAACTCTTTGATAGCTGCTCCATGGGCGTCCAGCCTCTCATCTGTCTTGATAATGAAGGCCTTCATTAGATTATCTAGACCAGGCTGAATGGGCTGTTGAGGCTGAAATTGCTACCTCTACTGATATTGGTATACTGGAGCTCCTTGTCCCTGGGGTCTAGAGTTATTTTGTTTCCAAGCATTTGCAGAACTTCCAGGTGAACTCCATGAAAAACCGGGGTGCCTCTGACCTATTGCATTAAAATTATAGTTTCCCACAACATTTACTTCCTCAATTAAGGCGTGACACTCATGAGTAGGGTTCCTCTTCCACATATATCACAAGGTGCGTGAGGCTCATGTTGTATCGAGGCTAAGGTCAGCTTTTGTATTTCTTTATCCATAACATCCAGTTGTACCTGCATAGATGTATTAGCATCAACCTGGTGAACACCAGTTGATCTTCTTCTTTCAGCACTCTCAGAGGGGCACTGATTTGTATCTTCAAATAACTCATCAAGAATTGTTACTATCTCCTCTGGAGTCTTCATCATCAACGGGCCTCCAGCTGCATTGCTCAATGTTCTATGCGAGGCCAGTGTCAATCCATCCCAAAAGTCCTGGAGTTGCATCCAAAGTTTAATTCCGCTATGTTGACGCTTTCGAACAATCTCCTTAAACCTCTCCCATGCTTCAAAAACGGTTTCAGCCTCTTTCTAGCAGAAGTTATGGATTTCTCTTCTAAACTTTCCCGTTTTAGCTGAGGAGAAATATTTATCAAGGAATTTTCTGGTCATTCCTCCCATGTTCTAATCGATCCCGTGGGCAAGCTTCAAAGCCATTGCTTTACATCATCTTTGAGTGTGAAGGGGAATTCCCTTAAGTACACTACATTTCGTGACACACCATAGTATTGAAATGTGTTCATAATCTCCTCAATGTCAATTAGATGTGTATTTGGATCTTCGTTCATCTTCCCTATGAAGACACAACAATTCTGAAGGGTTTGAAGCAACCCTTGCTTCAATTCAAAATTGTTAGCTGCAATTGGAGGTGGTCTAAAACTTGATAAACCTTGATTGTAGACCGGTCTAGCATAATCGCCCAGTGATCTCCCAGGCATGAGAGCTATATTTCCGAACTGGTCTACAACCAAGGGTTGATTTTGCGCAATTCTCCGACTCCTCTCTTCTTCGTAGATAATCTGTGTATCTCTAATAGTTGCTTCCTTGGCATCTCGTGCAACTTTTTCTCATTGTTGAGCTGCCTTTATTGCAGCCAAATCTACATTATCATCAACGTTTCCAGCCATAGTTTCTTTGGTTGAGGATTGCCCAACCTTTTCTAACGTCTCAGTGAGGTTTCTTTCCTTCCTCAGCTATCGCCTTTATTTTTCTATCTCTAGCTCGTATGGTAGCACTTCTTTTGTAGAAGCTCGAGTCATGCACCAACCTCAACCTATAACCTGCGCACAGTCAAATAACACCAAACGTAAAAAGAGAAAAGTCGAAATAAAATAAAAAGAAAATATCCTGAATTAGCACAAAAAAGTATTTAAACACTATTGATTGCCAATCCTCGGCAACGACACCAAAATTTGACGAGCTCGAAACATACACTTAAACTATGCTCGCTAATCAAATATAGTATAGTATAATATCGTATCCACATGGATTGGATTTAAACAGTATTCTCGTAGTTTCTAGCTTGATTGCTTTCCAAGATGATCAATAGTTGAGATTTATATGATTTCTAACTACAATTAACTAAGAGTCTAAAGCTATTGACTAATGACAACCAAAACAAGGAATAAGCAAAGAAAGTTATCAATGGGAGAAAATAGAGCTTTGATAGGATAGGTGCAAGATAATTATTTGGGATCTAACTCTAGATAATTCACTTCTAATGTTTAAGTGAGTCTCTCAAATTCGCTCAATTATTAGTTCACACGTTCAACAGAAACTCCTCTCTCGATTAAGTCTCAACCTTACGAGATGAACCAATTTAAGCTCTGTGAAGATATGCAAATATGCATAGTGGATTGGTCTTTAGGAGAACCTATCTCGATTATCCTCCTAACTAGGTTTAATCAATGATTCAACTAGCCTCTTTTGATTACTAAGAAGAATTAATGAACTCAACAAATAATATAATGCAAAGATATCACAAGTTATGCCTCTCTCGATCTCATGAACAAGTGAATATAGATGCAACAATTAAATCATCTAGAAATGATTTAATACATAAAACTAGAGTTATAATCATAAACAATCATCAATACACCAAATCCATCACACCCTAAAGAGAACTACTCCATAGATATGGAGTAATTCATCACAAATAAAATTAAAGTATAGGGAAACATAAATTCAATCCAAACTCGTGTCTTGAGTGAGGAAGGAATGATGAAATCCTTTTGCTCGTGTTCTTCCAACTCCGCCTTAGCCTCCTTAGGTCGAATATGTGCCAAAAGTAATCAAGAAAATAATGTTTTTCCATATATTTATATGAAGTAGGGCCGGGCCCAGACAAAACCACCTTCTCCTAGCCAAAATAAGAAAATAACTCTATAAATATTGCACATGCGCGCTGCATCGGGCGACGCGCCATGCGGGGCATTAGTGGGAAAATCTAGAGATCTAATTTTTGACAGACAGTAGAGGATTGCACAAGCACGGAACCACATGCGCCGCGGCAGTGGGAAATTCTCAGAGTATGGATCAAACTTCGATTTTTGACGTTCAGACTTGGTCCTCGACCCCCGAACACGATCCCGGATTAATCCCTTGGGCTTTTACTCAGACTTCAAAGCTTCAAATAGCTCGAATTCATGCCATAACATCTACATAGCTCAAACTCACTCCTACAAGGCATAAAACAAACAATAAGTGCAAAACACTATCAATTAAAGCTTAAACACGAATAAAGTGCAGCTAATTAGAGTACAATAAATGACTAAAATATGAGATTATAGCATACCATCAGCAGGTATAATAGCTTCAGTACTATAAACCAACAAATAGGGAATTGCCCCAGTTGACGTTCGGACCGTGGTGCGGTATTAGAGCAGAGCGAATGGTAGCTTCTTGTGCCACTGTTTGTAGTTTTCTACTATCTTCCTTAGTATCTTCTTAATGTTTTTGTTGGCTGCTTCTTTGGCTCTATTCATCTGTGGACAATATGCGGTAGAATTCTAGTACTCGATCTTGAATGTTTTACACATGGCTTTCATCAGGTCACTATTGAGATTGGCAGTATTGTCAGTAATGATTGACTCAGGCACCCAGAATCGGCAAACAATACGGTCCCGAATAAAATCTGCTATGACCTTCTTTGTCACGACTTTGTAAGATGCGGCTTTGATCCATTTTGTAAAGTAATCAATGGCCACTAAGATAAATCTGTGTCTGTTAGAGGTAGCGAGCTTGATTGGGCTGATGGAATCCATGCCCTAGGCAACGAAAGGCCAAGACAAACCCGTCAAATTGAGTTCATTAGGTTGTAGTCGTATCATGTCAGCATGTACCTAGCACTGATGACACTTTTGTACGTACTTGATGCAGTCATTTTCCATGGTCATCCAAAAATATCATGACCTTAATATATTCTTGGCTAGAAAAAACCCATTCATGTGAGGTATGTAGGTAGCATCGACACATCTTAGCAATCCCAAGGCAGGAGTTCTTCTATACAGAATTCCTCCGCTCTGGAATAAATGGGTAGCTAACCTCCGTAGCATGCGCTTTTAAATGTGTGTAGAATTTTGAGGGTGCTTTTATTTTTCAAAATACTCTCTGATATTGTGAAACCATGGGTTCCCATCAAACTCTTCTTCGACATGAGCACAGTAAGCAGCTTGCTTGTGGATCTCTATTGGGATGGGGTCAATATAATTCTTTTTTGGATGTTGTATCATGGAATATAGGGTGTCTAATACATCTAGGAACTCGTTTTGAATTCGAGGAACATGTTTGAATTTTATCTTTGTGAACCTCTTGATCAGATCCTACACAGTATAGGTATGACAGTATCTTGGTATTCTTGGTGTCCCATTCTCCGAGCACCTGATATATCAGCAAGTCCGAGTCACCGATTACCAATAATTCTTGGATGTTCATGTCGATGGCCAACTTAAGTCCCAAAATGCAAGCCTCATATTCAGCCATATTGTTAGTGCATGGGACCTGATCTTTGCGGATACTGGATAATGTTGGCCGATTTCTGATACTAGGATCGCTCCAATGCCCACTCCCTTGAAGTTTGAGCCTCCGTCGAAGAACATTCTCCAACCATCATAGGTTTCGGCGATATCTTCTCCTTTGAAAGACACTTCCTCATCGGGAAAATACCTCTTCAATGGTTCGTATTCTCCACCCATAGGATTCTCTGATAGGTGATCGTCCAATGCTTGTCCCTTGACTGCCTTTTGAGTCACGTAGACGATGTCAAACTCATTTAGCAGTATTTTCCACTTTGCCAACTTGCCAGTAGGCATAGGTTTCTGGAAAATGTACTTCAAGCAGTCCATTCTTGATATGAGGTATGTGGTGTATGCATAGAAATAATGCCTCAACATGTATGTTCCCATAGTGAATATCGAGCTTCGTAAGGCATGGACTTTTTACTTAGATAGTATATTTCTTGCTCCTTCCTTTCGGTCTCATCATGTTGTCCCAAGACGCATCCAATCGCTTCGTCCAACACGGACAGGTACAACAGTAAAGGTCTGTCAGGCTCCTGTGGGACCAACACATGAGGTTTGAACAAATACTCCTTGATTTTATCTATGACCCTTTGACACTCCTTGGTCCAACTTATTGCAGCATCCTTCTTTAACATCTTGAAGATTGGTTCACATATTACCATCAATTGAGCTATGAAACGACTGATGTAATTGAGACGCCCCTAGAAACTCATCACGTCCTTCTTGTTCTTTAGCGGTGGCAGATCTTAGATGGCTTTAATTTTTGATGGGTCTAGCTCAATGCCTCGGCAGTTGACAATGAAATTTAGTAACTTCTTGGTAGGGACCCCGAAAGCATATTTCACAGGGTTCAGCTTCAAGTTGTACTTCCGCAGGCCGTCGAACAACTTTCTCAAATCTGCTATGTGATCCAGGATATTCTTGGATTTGATGATGATGTCATCCAAGTAAACCTCTATTTCCTTGTATATCATATCATGAATGAGAGTGGTCATAGCCCTCATGTAGGTAGCCCCGACGTTCTTTAAATTGAACGGCATCATCTAATAGCAATACACCCCTCATGGTGTGATGAAGTCCATTTTCTCTGCATCTTCTTCATCCATCCAGATCTGGTAGTTTCCTGCGAAGCAATCTACAAAGGATTGGAGTTCATGTTTGGCGCAATTGTCGATCAGGATGTGTATATTTGGCAGTGGAAAGTCGTCCTTGGGGCTTGCTCTGTTCGGATCTCGGTAGTCAACGCACACCCTGACCTTCCTGTCTTTCTTTGGTATGTGTATAATATTGGTTAACCAGGTCAGATGTTCGACCACTCAGAGGACCTTGACTTTGATATGCTTTGTAGCCTCTTCTTTTATCTTCAAACTCATGTCTGGCTTGAATTTTATGAGTTTCTATTTCACTTGTGGACACATTGGGTTAGTAGGTAGCTTGTGGGCTACTATGGATGTGCTCAACCCCGTCATGTCATCATAGGACCACGCAAAGATGTCCTCATATTATTTTAGAAATTTGATGTACTCTTCTCTGTCTGACGGTGATAGATAAATACTAATGCAAGTCTCTTTGACTGTTTCTGAGTTCCCCAAATTAGCTGCCTCAGTTTCTTCTAGGTTGAACTTTGGTTTGTTTTCAAAATCCTCTACTTCCCTGACAATTTCCTCAAGTATTACGTCATTTTCCCATTCTTCTGAATCACTCTCATCGTATTGAGTTGTCTCATCACATGTCACAGTTATAGATTCAACATGATAGGAAATAGCTATGCCAGGTGCTAGACGAGCCCGAGATGGTGCATCAGTCCAGTTCATGAGAATAGCTCCATTTCCTACCATCTGGACGGTATGATCTTCCTCCTCCTACCCCAAGATCACATTGCAATCCATATCTTCTTCATTCAGAAATAACTTATCATGCTAGCTAGGATCTCATCATTTTTAGAACCCCAAATCATGTCGACCTTGCGAAATGTCTGGTACAATAGCGATATGGGTTTAGGCAATGGATAATAGAAATCATGCCATGGCGGTGACCAATGCTCATATTCTTGCACAGTGTACTCGTACCCGAGACCAAATGTGGTGTCCTGAGTACGCGGCCGTATTGGTTCTGTTATTCCTTGAAGCTTAGGGCCATGATTTCGGCCTGGATCATATCCCAACCAAAGTAGCATGCTTAGCACTTTATTGCTCCACCATCATCCCTTCTCGAATGTGTTTATCCATTCAATTGTGGAATGTCTCCCCTCCTAAATTCCTTCTGTTTTCAACTGCTACTACGGTCTGGTTGGTATAGAAAGGATTGTTTCCATCTCCGTAAATAACCACCTCCTGATGATTCCACTCCAACTTCATGACCTGATGCAAAGTAGAAGCAACTGCCCTAGCCATGTGTATCCACGGTCGTCCCAATAGTTGGTTGTAGGTGGCAGAGATATCTAGTACCTGGAACTCGGCATCGAACATGGTCAGGCCTATCTTCAAACTCAGGTCAATTTATTTGATTGTGGCTCTTTGGGATCCGTCAAATGCCTTCACGTTCATACTCCCTAACCGTATCTCAGGTATGCCTATACATAATCTCTTCAGGGTAGTCAGAGAGCATATGTCCAGACTTGAACCCCCATCAATCAAGACTCGAGAAATGAATTTGTTTTCATACAACACAGTGATGTGCAATTCTTTGTTGTGACTTATACCTTCTGATGGCAACTCATCTTCATGGAAAGTGATCTTGTGTGTCTCTAGTACTTGCCCTACCATATTTTCTATTTCTCCACTGGTGATACCAACATGTATATAGGCTTCACTTAACACCTTCATCAAGGCGTTCTTATGTATATTTGAGTTGTGCAACAACGATAGGATGGGTATTTGGGCAGCAGTTTTCTTTAGGTGATCAACAACAAAATATTCCTTTTCTTGTATCTTTCTCCACAAATCATCGGTACCCATTTCCACAACAGGTGGTTTTGGCGTGGTCTCTTTACTCGTCCCTCCCTGGGCGAGATTCTCCGGCGCGTATACTCTTCCTGTTCTAGTCATTTCTTGGGCGGCGCCTTCTTCTTCCATATTAGCTTTTCTTTTCCTTCTTGCTTCTGCCACATAGTCCCATGAAAAAACATAGGATTTGTAGGATGGCGATGGAGCTACCATCACAGTGAACTGTCTAGGTATAGCTACTTCAACCTCGAATGGTGCCTTGGTTTACACCATAATCGGTGAGAGTGTGACAAGGGATGCCATAGCAGTGTCTCTTTCTCGAATAAGAGTGATGGACCCTTCCTGGTCCCATTCTTCATTAGTCTCGATCATATTTACTCTCTCACCCCTATGGTAGGGAAGGGGGTTGTTGCAAACATCAGGTGCGAATTCCTTCGCCTGTATTACCTTAGTATCAATCAATGTATGGATCTTGTCTTTCAATATGCGATATTTTTCATTGGTGTGTCCCTTTATGTTAGAGTGATAGGTGCAGGTTTTGTTGGGGTTGACCTACTGAGAGGGGTTTTCAATCGTGGCTGTGGATATGGGAGTGACGTAACCGGCGACCTTCAGTCTCTCATACAATTGGGCTATTGGTTCAGCGAGAGGGGTGTATTGTCCGGGAGCTCTGCGGTTGAAGTTGGGTCGGTGTTTAGGGTAATTCTAACGGGCAGGTGGAGATGAGCAATAGTAGGCTGGTTGTGTATTTTAGGTATCGTAGGTGGTAACAGGATAATGGCATTTTGGGGGTGAGGGATAATATGCCGGTGGGGGTGATTGATAGGTGAGGAGAGACTTTTGACCTTGGGCTACCATAACGGTACCCACTTCTTTCTTCTTAGAAATACCTCTAGACTACAAAGCTTTATTAGTGGCCTGCAAAGCTTCAAAATTGGTAATCATGCCACTTTTGATACCCTCTTCAATTATTTCTCCCAACTTGATGATGTTAGATAACTTATGATTTTCTATGACTATCAATCTTTCATAGTATTGTGGGTCCTGAGCCCGCACGAAGAACTTAGTCATTTGTTCTTCCTCCACTGGCGGCCTCACCTTAGCAACTTCTGATCTCCAACGAGCAGCGTACTCACAGAAGGTTTCTATGGGTTTCTTTTTGAGGTTCTGGATATAGAAAACATCCATTGCATTCTCCGTATTTAACCTGAATCTGTCCATAAAGTCGGATGCCCTACCTACCTAATTAGACCATTTCTTTAGGTTTTGACTGATTTACCATGATAAGGCATCTCCTATGAGACTTCGCATGAACAACTTCAGGTGGATTTTCCCGTTCTTGCCTACACCCATGAGTTTGTCACAGTAAGTTCTCAAGTTCACCTTAGGATCACTAGTGCTATCAAATATTTCAAACTTCAGGGGTTTGTAACCTTCAGGGAGTTCCACATCCAGTTGAATACACAAGTCTTCGTAATTCAAACCTTCGATACCCTTTCCTCCCTTTACACTCTGGACTCTTCCAGATAACGTTTTTTAACTCTTTGGCCATGTTCCTGATGAGCATGTCCTTTTTAGTAAGTTCGGACATGCATATGGTTTTTTGTGGTGTGTATGGTAGATTTTCCATGTGTATGGGATTGCTTTGGTGGGTTTCAGTGTCTTGAGTATATGGATGATCATTGATGGATGCCTGGGGTGGATCATGGATATGTTATGGTATATTTTGAGGAGTGGGGTAAGTGGTGGTTTACGGGTAATGGGTCGTATTATAAGGATGTTGTTGAGGAACTTATAACGGTGGAGGGTTTAGGTTTTGTGGGAGTGTGGGGTTGTGGTATTGTTGAGTGGCAGATTTTGAGGAAGTTGGGGTTGTGGATTTTCGGGTTATGGTGGGTTTTGAGTAGTGGCATTTTGGTGATTGACATCAGGGACATTTAAGGTGAGGGAGAGGTTAGCGAGGTTGCGAACCTACTCGAGTTCGCCTTGTAGTTCCATAGTCTTTTGCTCTAATCGCATAACCAATTCATTCTGCCTCGGTGTACTTCTTCCATCCGAGGTTTCCACATTCTCTGACGGCAGGAGCGTTGTCTTTACTATTGCCACTCAAATCGCCCATCTTTAGATCTGGTGTGGTATGCTGATGTTCCCAGAGTGCACGAACTAACCTTTGGGAATGTAAATAATCAAAAGAAAGAAAAGTAGCCAAGTCAGTAAGGCGAAACGAAAAGAATCTTGCAGTGTTTAAACAGATAGCATATAAGGCATGCAATGGTTCGCGTCCTAATTTGGGGACCTCATTGTGCCCAAGGTAGGCCTAAGCAACAAGAAAACTTGGAGAAATTTATGACAGCGTTTCTTCATCCCATTAATGCGAAAATAAATCAAACCATTCTATTACTAAATCGAAATAATGATATAGAGTCACTAGTGGCATAAAGACTTATTACATCAATTCTAAACGAAGTCTAACTATAAAACAATTAAAGAAAACTTTCATGTTCTACTTGGTCCTATATGGACCTTCTCCATGTCTTGCTTTCTTGGCCCCATCAATCACGTTCCCAAGGTCACGTATGTCGAGCAACAAGTAAGCCATTGCTAGATTTCCTCCTTCATCATAGCCCATGCCCTGGAAGTCCTAGAGCCTCTTCCTCATTTTCCCCTCCAACTCCATCAACCCTTGTTCTATGTACTCCAACTTATCTATCAATTTGTTTTTCTATCTCTTTCCATTCTCTTACTGCTTCCATATATGTCTTATGTTGTTCCAGGTGCTTGGCCTTAGATTCGAAGACCCTCTTGCGCCGCCTCCTGTATTTTACCTAGGCTTCAGCCTCTTCGTCTATCATCCTTCCCTTCAGCTTGATCCCCGATTTTACATACCCGGTTATGTCATCTTCCAGCCACAAAAGGTAGTAGTACATGTGTCCAACGTGATATCTATCAGGCCCTATAGTCTCTCCGTCTAAAATGATATTTTGGTTCCACATATGCTGAGCCTCGAACTTGAATGGAATGACATCCTCCTTGAAGTCTGCCTTGTACTGTGTCATGTTGGCTACTTGGGGTATAACCTGTTTTCTCCCAGCTTGCCTCATCACCCTTATTGGAGCATAAGGATAAATGCTTCGCAATCCAATCAACACTAAATGGGTGGCCTTCTTGGATTAGATTATGAACTCCTTGCATGGAAACCATTCGAACATTCAGTGTACGTGTCCGTTATTCAGATTGCTAAAAAGGCATACACATCCTTCAGCATTTGTAGGCCTTGCAAATCTTTCATGAGCGAACGTCATCTTCTTTGGGTGATGGCTGGCTATATAATCATTCATAGGCCTGTGAAGGAATTCCTGATGGTATTCGCCTCTTTGGAGATGTTCTAACAACCAAACTTGTAACAGGAGATTGAATCCCTTAAAATAACTAGCCCCGTGCTTGCATCGGTCCAAGGCTCGGTACATCTCAACTAGTATTATAGGAACAATAGTGTAGTTTTTCCCTCAATTCCTTCCATCATGGTCCTGAAAACTATGGCTAAACGAGTGTGAATTTTCCCTCATTGCATTGGGAAGATCAGCAAACCTAGAAAACACACTATGAAGACATAAACTCGACGATGAACCCATCAAACAGAAGTGATGGCCAATTCTTCATGATATAAGCGGTATCATTTGCTATGTCCATACCATTCATATAGAAAGTCGAAGGGAATGTATGACTTCTTCAGGCAACCCATCTAATCATTCTTCTTGATCCCAACCATTTTCAAAAAACCGCGAGGTGTACGATTTTTTGGCACCAACAAACTCGGATTATCCTAGGGGAGTTCGGCAAAACCTCCAATTTCCTCCAAAAGAGGGGTCATCTCCAAATTTCTGAACCGAAAGACGGCCCTCTTTTCATTCCAAAATATAGTGGCATCCTCAATTAGTTCTCTGCTTGGCCAAATGTCCATCAAGGATAGTATATTACCCAGTACCCCTCTTGCATGATTCCTATCACATGGTGGAAGATCATTCCACCAATCAATCAACAGGGGTGGAATGTTTTGGACCATGCCGAACATAGGAATTCCGTGCTTCGCTTTCTGCATTAAACAAAAGAGTCATCCCTTCCCCCTCCTGATTTGATTCATTAAGCGATAATAGTCAACAAGTTGGCACATTTTCTATAAGTAATGCACATAGCATGAATGTGTCCCTCGGGATTGTAGAGATCCCTTTGAACTTTGGATATGGTTTATCTAAATGGATTTAATACGCCCTGGGTATTTAATACATCCTTGGTTTAAAGTGATGCATGCGCTTTTTCAATCAGAGTAGGTTTCTAGAAGGTTCTAGATCGATACTCTCAAGCAGACGACATGAGAGGGAAAGGAACTGGACCATCGACTTCACCGCTGATAGACTAGTCTACCACTAATAAGCCTTTCCGATTTGACAAGGGTATTTACGAAAAGCGCGGACACTCATCAAGCGCCGCTATGTTGGTAATAGGCATGAGTGGAATATGATGTTCAAAACATGCTTGTGCGAAAGTGATAACATATAGTCAAGTAATTTACATGGTGAAAACACATAAAGGCAGTATTAAATAATATAATAAAATAACAGAGAAAGGGAAAAGAAAGACAAAGGAATTAGTTAGCTTAGTTCACAAAATTCAAAAAACATAATTAAACGAAGCAAATAGAGAGGGGAAATGGAGGTTCATAATGTAGCAATTTTGAGCAAATAAAGGGACGGGGAAAGGGAGGTACATGAAAAGAGTCAAACAGAGCAATTCGATAATGCACACAAGCAAAATTCATCATGGTAAAAGCCTAAGTATCCCCAGCAGAGTCGACATGTTGTCGCACCCCGTTTTCTCGCGAAAGCGTGTTTCGACGTGTAACAACTCTTTTAAAATGGGTATTAAAGGAGAAGAGTCTCCATCTAATTATTTTAAGTGACTTATGACACTTATTTGCAAATAAATCTATTTTAACTAGTCAACGCTACCAATATTGGGTAAAGGCTCAAATTACCTCAAAGAGAAGGGGTTAGGCACTCTTCGAGGTCCACAATTGTGGTTTCCGTCTGAATTTTAAAGTTATGTGGGATTTATCAGATTGTAAATAATTATCCAAAGTGAGCATACAAATTAAGGGAGTAAAGAGTCTAAGTAGGTGATTAGCTACTCAAGGTGAAACAGGACGAAGCAATTAGTTGAAAGAAATCATATACAAGTAATTTAAAGGAAATAATTTGAAAGCAGCATGATTCGTCCATAACTAATTGGAACTCCTTGGAGGTTACAAGATATAGCTTAGTCAAGTCTAGGTCTCTCGACGAATAAATATACAAGGAACATTTAGACCTAATAGAGGTGGGTCCTAAAATTTTAAGCATAAAGGATCACCCCGTGCAACATAAATAATACTTCGCATCCCTTTTTGAGTACAAGGGTTGCTCATATTATCCAGCGAGCACAAACTATCATCTCCTACTACCCGATTACTATCTCTAAGTTGTTTGCCTAAAGCGTACTAATTCAATTCTAAGTCGTTCCCTACACATGCCTACCCGTCCCATGCCTATGGTCTAGGAGGCATGGGACCACTATATAGGTAGTTCTAGACTCAATCTACGCTGCTCAAAATTAAAAGACTAGGCGCCATGTAGTAGAAACAGATAGGACTTCATATAAGGAAGCAATTTAGCCCAAATGGGGTTCATGTTTACTCCACAAATAGATTCATATGCACGTAATTTTCCAAATGGTAGCGATAGACAATATCATAATGGTCAGACGAAAAATGCTCTTCTGATCAGAATTTAAATGAATAGTTATGATTCGAATTAATTAAACCTAAGGCATGGTTAGTAGGTGGGCATATGGACGACCAATTATAATTAATCAGGCTTGGAGTTCATACATGGATAGTTGAACGAAAAGGCTTTATCGTTTGAGTCCTATAGGTAAGATTTCTGAATGATCATGCTTAGACTGTTTTTAGACAAAACAACAGTTGCGAATTCTTATTTGCGGACCCTATATTTATGATCTCTAGGTGGATAGATGTAGAGAACACAGTTTAAAGGACATATTGGCACAAGCAGTTTCAATTACATAACACGGGGGTTCTATAGGCATGCTATCTATTAGCAAGTATGTGCAGAAATAATAATAGTTGTTTTTCTAGAAATAAAAAAGACGAACAAATAGAAAACAAGGTCAATAGGATCCTATAGGTATGTTTTTCTAGACAAGTTATGAATCATATTGGCAACATTAATATTAATAGTTGATTAGAGTCCAAAATTATAATTTCTAAGTGAATATGCGAGGTTAAAGGCCTACATGCATGTTGTCTATTGGCAAGTAGTGTACAGAAATAAAGCATGACGAAAAGTAGCAATAAGATCATTTGGACCCTATAAGCATGCTTTCTACCCATTCATGCGAGAATAAGAATACCCCAACCCCTTCTTCACTAATTTCTCCATCATTTATTTTTACAAGTTATTACAGACCCAAATAGAATAATTACAAGTCAATTACAAATAAGAGTAACCCAGTAACATATCTTGGTCTTCAAATAGGCTTAGAACCCCATGTGGTAGGCAGGCCCATACTCAAAGTGCTGTCAACATACTTCAGACCCTCCATACCAAAACTGGCCCAGCAAATCATGCCCAAACAATAGGAACAACTACCTCATTTACTTATTGTTATTAACAACTAATAGAAATACAAACAACACAAGTGACAGCCTATGCGAACCAATTATTCAAGTAAGTTCAAAATTAGGTTGAAACATGCCATCTCGTCTTAATACTGCAATTAGCAATAACACCCCAAAACACATGAATAACAATAAGAGCACACATTTGAGAGTCACATGAATATTCTCACAGCATGAAAGAAATGAAGAACACATAGGTCCAAAACACATATGACGACTTTCCCAATTTACCAAACAGTGACAACATCATAAGGGTAGACACTCTAGAATAGTCAGGATTTAATCATAAGGAGCATAACACAGCAGAGCGTTTTACAGGAGAAAGAACCAAACAAGAAAGTTCAGGACGGGCATGGTCATAGAATAATTTTAAGGAAACTAGCAAATAGCAATTCATATATGAATGACTTAGCATGGAAATCTAATGAAGACACGGGCACAACTGGTCTTGTAATCAAATAGATGTTCCTATTATGAAAGTTTAAAACAACAAATCGGTATCCAAGGTTCATAATAGTTAGCAGGTATTCACTTAGTTTCAAACATGAGAGACTTAACATATTCGAGATTCTAGGCAAATATCAGTTCTCACAAGAAGGTCTCAACATAAAAAAACTTTAAAGAAAGGCATGGATATAAACTCATAACAGACAGAAATGCAAAATTCTTGGCTAACATAAGCACAACTAATCAAGTAAGACCTAAGAAATTCAGAAATCATTCGAATCAAATACAGATAATGAGGACAAACTACTCATGTTAAAGCCTAACCTAAAGTTCTGGACTTAAGCAGATTTGATACTAGAGAATATGGGAATTGCAGAACAGCATTGGGACAAATAAGATTGTAGTAAAGCATACAAAGATAACACAATATTATAGTTCAGATTGCAGGGGATACTAAATCATGTTTGTTCACAAAGTTCAGATGATACTGGCACGCAGAACACACATAACTAAGAAAAAGGATAGAAATTGTGAAAGTCTAGAACATTAACCAGTTGCAAATTAAACGAGTAATGAAATGAGAAAGGATAAGCTTCAGCAATGGCTTAAATAGCAACAGTCGAAAGAGAAAAGTGAGAACCCTCGAATCTGATGCTTCAGAGTTCACATGAGATTCGAAAGAGCCCCAAGCAATTCTTGCACCGGAGGAGGTTAATGAACCAATCACGGTGGACTTTGCTTTTAGACAGCCAAGTACACGATAATTTCAGAGAAAATAGAGCACAATAGAACAAGGGAGTGAAAGGGAGTAATGATTAAGGTCTGTCTTAGAGGAATTGGGGAGGGGTTTATATAGTGACAAATTGGTAACCACAGAAGGGAAGAAGTCAATCACACCAAAAATAAGGAAAACATATCGCATGCATCCCGATTTCATATCGGATTAGTGCAAAATTACACACAAAAAATCAATTGATAAATACAAACAAACCATACTGCTAGGGGAGAAGATTTCCCCTAAATGTATCAGGACACGATTCTGTATAGAATCAAGAGTTAAAATCACATTTGAATCTTCTCGTGGATACTTTCCATGTTCAGGAAAGTATCATTAGGCTTCTTATATAAGAACTTGCCATGAACGGACAAGTAACACAGAGCAAGGAACCCACAAAAATGATAGTATCGTAGGGTAATCACAAATTGGCTCCGATCTATGAAAGGAAAGAAGATTTCCATGTCATCTAGGTTTTAGTTTTGTTAAAGACAGGAGCGTGTGAGGGCGGCGGAGATGGGGAAAATGGTATCTAGGGTTTGGGATTAGGTTTATAAGTATAGGGGGTGGATGAATAACGGGCGTTGGATCAGGGGTTTGGACGGTCGAGATTTTAGAAGGGGAAATGGGTCGGTTGTTTGGGTCACATGTGGGTATAGGGTGTTGGGTTGTTTGGTTTGGGCCTCAGATCGGTTTAGTGAGGCTCAATTATTTGGACCATATTTGGTCCGAATTTTAACCCTATATTGGGCCACAATTTAAAAACACAAAAATTAATTAAAAATAAATGAAAAATGGTTATTAAGTTATAAAAAATGGTGTTTTAAAATTAAGACTTTTAAAATAATAGACCATAATTGTAAAAAATATAAAATTTTATTTTGATCTAAATAGCATAATAAAGATAATTATTGAAAAATACCGGCTACTATTGCAAATGATATAAAAAATGTAAATATAATTATATAAAATTATATAAAATATGCATGTAGATGTAAATAATTAATTTGGATAACTAATCACTCAGAAATAATTTTAACAGAGTAATTAATAAATATTTGCCAATTAAGATGCCAAAATCAATTTAAAAGCTTAAAAATGAATAAAATTATTTGTATGAAACTTTCATAATAATAATTTGACAAAAGTATGAAAAACATGAATACAAGGAAATATTTTGCAAATAATATTTGAAAAATATATAGAAATACATTATAAATTATACGGGCTAAGAGGCAAACATGATGGCAAAATTGAGTATCAGCAACTCCTACCGTTGAGTCAGTTCCGGTAGTGAGAGATCTTCCAGATTTATTTTCATCAGACCTACTAGGTATGCCACCCGATAGGGATATTGATTTTGGAATTGACTTGGTGCAAGGCACTCAACCCGTCTCTATTTCACCATATTGTATGGCACTTGTGGAGTTCAAAGAATTAATGGAACAACTTTAGGAGTTGCTTGATAAGAGTTTCATCAGGTCGAGTGTTTCACCTTAGGGTGCTCCAATTCTATTTGTGAAGAAGAATGACGGTTCTATGAGGATGTATACTGACAATAAGCAGCTGAACAAGGTTACCATTAAGAACAAGTACCCACTATCGCATATTGATGATTTATTTGATCAGCTTCAGGGTGCTAGTGTATTCTCGAATATTGATTTGAGATTGGGGTACCATCAGTTGTAGATTCAGGTTCAGATATTATGAAGACGACTTTCAAGACCCGCTATGACTACTATAAGTTTTTGGTGCTGTCTTTTGGGCTGATCAATGGCCCAGTAGCCTTTATGCACTTAATGAACAGTATGTCTGCCATATCTTTATTCATTTGTCATTTTGTTCATTGATGATATATTGGTTTATTCTTGCAGTCGGGAGGATTATGAGAAACACTTGAGCATCATGCTCCAGACGTTGAGGGAGAAGAAACTATATGCTAAATTATCCAAGTGCAAGTTTGGACTTGGTGGCATTCTTGGGCAACGTGGTTTGTGAGGGTATTAAGGTGGATTCGAAGAAGATTGCGGCAGTTTAGAGTTGGCCTAGGCCATCTTCGGCTACTAAAATCTAGAGTTTTCTTGGGTTGGCTGGGTATTATCTCCATTTTGTGGAGGGGTTTTCATCTCTAGCAACACCTTTGACTATATTGACTCAGAAGGGTGCCCCATTCAGGTGGTATGACGAGTGTAAGGAGAGCTTTTAGAAGCTCAATACTGCCTTGACTACAACTCCAGTTCTGGCTTTGCCTTCGGCATCGGGTTCTTATACAGTGTGATGCGATTGGCATTGGGTGCATGTTGATACAGGAGGGGAGAGTGATTACTTATTCTTCACATCAGTTAAAGCCCCATGAGAAGAACTACCCAGTGCATGATTTGGAGTTGGAAGCCATTGTTCACGCGCTGAAGATTTGGAGGCACTATCTTTACGGCTTGTCATGTGAGGTGTTCACGGATCACAAGAGTCTCCAGCACTTGTTCAGGAAATAATATCTGAACTTGAGGTAATGGAGGTGGTTGGAGCTATTAAAAGACTATGATATCACCATTCTTTATCATCCGGGGAAGGCCAATATGGTGGCAGATGAATTGAGTAGGAAGGTTGAGACATGGGGAGTGTTGCTTTTATTCCAATTAGGGAGAGACCATTAGCTTTGGATGTTCAGGAGTTTTCCAATAGATTCGTGAGGTTAGATGCTTTGGAGCCTAGCCAGGTTCTTACTTGCGTGGTTTCAGGGTATTCTTTGTTTGAGAACATCAAGATGTATCAATATGATGATCCCCACTTGCTTGTCCTTAAGGACACGGGCAACATGGTCATGCTAAGGAGGTTACTATTGGTGATGATAGGGTGTTGAGGCTGCAGGGTCGGATCTGTATTCCAAATATGGATGGGTTGTGGGAGTTGATTCTGGAGGAGGCCCATAGATTGCGGTATTCTATTCATTCAAGTGCCACAAAGATGTACTAGGACTCGATGCAACACAACTAGTGGAGAAGAATGAAGAAGGATATTGTGGAGTATATGTCTCGGTGTTTGAACTATCAGCAGGTTAAGTACGAGCTTCAGTGACCAGGTGGTTTGCTTCAGAGGCTTGATATTCCAGAGTGGAAGTGGGAGCATATCACTATTGATTTTGTAGTTGGAATTCCACGGACCTTGAGGAGATTCGATGCTGTGTGGGTTATTGTGGACAGATTGACCAAGTCAGCGCACTTCATTCCAGTCATGACTACATACTCACAGAGCAGCTGGCTCGGATTTATCTTCCTGAGATTGTTTGCCTTCATGGTGTTCCTATGTCTATTATCTCATATCGAGGCACATAGTTCAGATTGCATTTTTGGAGAGCCGTGCAGTATGAGTTAGGCACATAGGTCGAGTTGAGTACGACATTTCATCCCCACACGGACGGGCAGTCTGAGCGCACTATTCAAATTTTGGAGGACATGTTACGTGCCTGTGTCATTGATTTCTGGGGTTCATGGGATTACTTTCTATCGCTAGCAGAGTTTGCCTACAACAACAACTATCAGCCGAGCATCCAGATGGCTCCTTATGAGGCCTTATATAGGAGATGATGTTGTTCTCTAGTTAGTTGCTTTGATCCTGGGGAGACTAGGTTGTTGGGCACTGATTTGGTTCGTGATGCTTTGGAGAAGGTGAAGTTGATTCAGGAGTGGCTTTGTATAGCACAATCTAGGTAAAAGAGTTACGCTGACAGGAGAGCTCTTGATGTGGCATTCATGGTGGGTGAGAGGGTTCTAATCAGAGTTTCACCCATGAAGGGTGTGATGAGGTTCGGGAAGAAGGGCAAGCTGAGCCCTTAGTATATTGATCTTTTTGAGCTACTTGAGAGAGTGGGTGAGTTGGCCTACAAACTTGCATCACCACCTAGCTTATCGGGAGTTCACCTAGTGTTCCTTGTTTTCATGCTCCGGAAGTATTATAGTGATCCGTCACATGTGTTAGATTTCTGCTCTGTGCAATTGAACAAAGATTTGACCTATGTTGAGGAGCCGGTGGCTATTTTGGATAGGTTGGTCTGGAAGTTAAGGTCGAAGAAGATTGCATTGGTGAAGGTTTAGTGGAGAGGTCAATAGGTCGAAGAGGCGACTTGGGAGACCGTGCATGATATGCGAAGCCGATATCCTCACCTTTTTGGCACATCAAGTTTGTCTCTATACTCGTTTGAGGACGAACGTTTTTTTAAGAGGCGGAGAATGTAACGCCCCGTCTGACCGTTTGAGAATTTTTAGCCCCATTTCCCCCACTTGATGCTTTTCATATGCGTGTTTGTGATTATGTGACTTGTCGGGGTGGTTGGTGTGGTTCGGGAGAGTTTTGGATTGATTTGGGACACTTAGTCCCTTGGTTGGAAGCTTAAGTTGTAAGAGTTGACCAGAGTTTGACTTTGGTGTAGACGACTCCGGAATGGTATTTTGATGATTCCAATAGCTTTGTATGGTGATTTTTGACTTAGGCGTAGATCCAAATTAGGATTTGGAATTTCCTAGGTTGTTTTGGCTTGAATTGGCCAAAGCTGGAAAGTTGAAGGTTTGAAAAGTTGATAAGTTTGACGAGGGTTGAATTTGTTGATATCGGGTTCGGATTGCGGTTCTGGGAGTTGGCATAGGTCCATTTTGTCATTTGGGACTTACATGCACAATTTGAGGTCATTCCGAGTTGACTTGATATGGTTCAACATGAGTTTTAGAAGTTAAAAGTTTATTAGTTCATTAGGCTTTAATACAGGTGCGATTCATGTTTTTGAAGTTTTTTAATGTTATTTGAGGCCTCGAGTAGGTTCATGGTATATTTTGTGTTTGGTTGGTGTGATTGGATGGGGTCCTGGGGGGCCCGGGTGTGCTTGGAATGGTTTTCAAATCATATTTTGACTTAGTGCATTGCTGAATGTTTCTGGTGCTTTCGCTCCTGCAAAGGGATAGCTGCAGGTACGGTTCCGCAAATGCAGACATAGAGCTGAAGAAGTGAAGATGGGCAAGTTGGGCTAAGTCCGCAGGTGCAGACATTTGACAGCAAATGCGGTGTTGGTTGGGCTTACTGGTTTCACAGATGCGAAAGGTGTGCGCAAAAGCGAGACCGCGCTTGCGATGGAAGACCGCAAAAGTGAGTCCGCAAGTGCGAGGGGGAGGCCGAAGAAATGGAAGGACGGATTCTAAGAGGGGGATCGCAGATGCGATGTTTTGACCACAGAAGCAGCACCGCAGAGGCGGTTAAGTGACCGCAAATGCGGAATCACTGGTAGACTTTATATTTCAAAGGGTTTGGTCATTTTTCATTATTTGGAGTTGTGGAGCTCGGTTGGAGGCGATAGTTGAAGGGCTTTTCATCAAAATTGAATAGGTAAGTGATCCTTACTTGATTTTGGTGTTAGATATTAATTACCCATAGATTATTACACTTAATCTTTATGAATTTAAGGTGAGATTTGGTAATTTTTTACTATGATTTTGGAGGGCGCTATTTGATGATTTGAAGGTCGACTTGTGATTGGAATTGGATGAAACACATATATTAGGACTCGTATTGGTATGAGTGTTCAGAATTTGTGAGTTTTGTCGGGTTCCAAGATGCGGACCCAGGGTTGACTTTGCATTATTTAGCCAAGCTCTTAGTTTTAATGTTTGGGCTTGTTTTCTATGGTTTCTAATGATATTATTAAGTTATTTGGCTAGATTCAAGCCGTCTGGAGGTTGATTCATGTGGAAATGGACTTTTAGAGTACTGATTTGGCTTATTAGAGGTAAGTATCTTGCCTAACCTCAAAAAACAAAGTACAACAGCAAGTGATATCAGGCCCAAAACAGAGTAGGGCTCACCAAAACCTGCTGAATAGAGAGTAACTGCTAACGAGGACAAAAGATGCCCGCTGACGAACCACCTGCATCCATTGAAGATGCAGCGCCCCCGGCAAAAAGGACGTTAGTACATATGGAATAGTACTAGTTTGTGAAGTTAAATGTCCTCTTTCGGAATAGAATACCAATATAAGAAAGGGAAATCCATGGAAGTAGCAAGTAACAATCAATGATATCCAAATGCCAAGTTGAAACATAATAACTTTCAAAATACTAAAATAATGTAATTTTTGGTTGGGAGTTCTTTAATACTGATATACCACCGTGTTTTAAGCATGGAGTTCGATCACGGCCCGATCGGCTAGACCGTCTCACCAAAGACATCCAATCACAATCACCACCATATGCGCGACATGGCGTCCGATCTCGACCCAATCGGTTAGGCCGTCTCACCACAATGCCGTGTGGATCGGTATCACCCTCTACTAGCAATCATCTTATCCCAATCAAGGGGAATAGTCTCAACACATCAATCTCATCCCATTTAAGGGAAATATTCTCAACACCTCAGTCCGGGGATTTACCCCTCAATCACACCCACACCGACACGTGTAGTGTAAGGCCCCGTAAAATTTCTCCAAGGAATTTAAGGTTTCGTGGTTCCGAGGTAGGCGTATATGTTTGAGGATTGTACGGACTTTTGGGGTTGAAGAATGCACTGAGGAGTTGATGGAAAGTTTTGGCTGAAGAAGACAATTATACGGTCAGTTTCGCGACCGCAGAACCATTTCGCGGGCCGCATAATTATCGCGGAGTTAAGCAGAGAATTTGTTGAATTTTGAAGGTTGTTCTCCAGTCCATTATGCGATAGTTGTTTCGCGGTCCGCACGTCCGTCGCAGATTTGGCATGAAGAATTTTGGAGAGTGATTCTGCGATCCACTCTGCGGCCGCATAAGTGGTCTGCGAACCGCAGATCTGTCGCAGACCAGCCTAGTTCTTGGCATCATTTTTGCGGCCCATTTTTGCGGGCCGCATATATGTTGTACGGTCCATTCTGCGACCGCATACGTGAGTTCGGAGGGTTCATTTTCCTATTTTTATAACCCGACCAATTTTGATAAATAGCCTTTGGGGCTTATTTTGGAACGATTGTTTGAGATTTTAGAGAGAGGTGAGGGTATTTTAGTGAGAGAAGGAAGAAATATAGCATTCGAATCACATATTCTTGCACCAATCTTCAAGAATCATGGAATCCAATCACTAGATTATCATCTATCCGGGTAAGTCCTACTCCTAAGCTTTCATGCAAGAGGTTACGAGTTCATGTATATTGTGGGGTTGGAAATAGGCCGTGCATGTGACAATGATTATAGTATTTGGGATTAATGAACCATTTTGGTTACTTTCTTGTTGAAATTGGTTGAGGGAGGAAGGGATTACCATTGTAGAGCTTTATAGTCTATTTTTCATACTAGGTGTTTGACAATATTCCTAAGAGAGTTATACCATGTGAATCCTTCTAATTATTATTTGATGTTCGCTATCTTCCTATAGATTGTTATTGCAAGAAGTGTTGGGACATTGTAGTAACTTAAGGAAAGCTTAAACAAGGTATGTTGGCTAAACTCCTCTTTTAGAATACAATGGCCTTGTAAGTCCCGTGTTGCTCATTATAAATTGATTATTCCGAATAACCCTTGTGTCAAAAGATATATGCGTTCAATTTGTATTCCAAACATTCTTGTATGTTAAGTTACTATTTGAGAAGGTGATTAAGCATGGGCTGTGTGTTAATATATTATGATTTGAAAATGTGATTCTAATGAAAACTAGCATGTCGAATTGTGTAAGAAACCACATGTGTCTAGGACCCTTAATTTGGTTAGTTGCTCAAATGTGTATTTAAAGTCGTGAGTAGAAATGCCTTGTTGTTGATAATCTATAAGGATGCTTGAAAGTGAAAGAAGTGGGTTGGAGATATAAAGTGTGGCCAACGTGCCAAGAATGGAAGTTATACTTGTGGTCAATGGTGTCGAGAAAATGAAATAATGTGAGAAAGATTATGAAATAGGCCTTGATTCAACTGTTCCAAACTGACTTCAAAAAATCATAGATTTGCCTAAAGCTTATGTACTCAAGTCGTGCCCAAATATGGCTGTTTAACTAATGCTATGCTTTGTAAGTATTTCCAATGTGTTTTGAGCTCTTATATATTCATGAGTTGAAATTGTGTATTGCCCTTTTGGGAAAAAAGTATTTCAAGAATAAATTATGTGTTACTCGTTTATGATTTTAGCTTGTGCTTTGATTGCCAATTATTTTACTCCATTTCTTGGAAAGAAATCCTATTGGGCATATGTGGGAAGGCAGTCTAGCCGATCGGGTGGAGATCGGACGCCATGTTACGCACATGGTGGTACCGCTCTTGGTAACACTTCTTTTTGCATCACATGTCAAACCATGTTCATGGGGAGATGGCCTAGCCGATCGGGCGTGATCGGACTCTATGCTAAAAACATGGTGGTATATCAGTGCTAATGATCTCCCAACCAAAAATATATATTATTTTCGTATTTTGAAACTTGTTATGTTTTGACTGGGTATTTGGATATTGTTGATTGTGACTTGCTGTTTCTACGTTTTTTCCCTTTTCTTATATTGGCATTATATTTTGAAAGAGGACATGTGGCTTTACATACTAGTACTATTCCATATGTACTAACGTCCCTTTTGCCGGGGGCGATGCACCTTCAATGGATGCAGGTGGTTCGTCAGCGGCCGGTTTCGATTCTCGTTAGCAGTTACTCTCTATTCAGCAGATTTTGGTGAGCCCTACTATATTCCGGGCTTCATGTCATTTGACGTTGTACTTTATGTTTTGAGGTATAGCCGGGGCCTTGTCGTCGGCACTTCCATACTACTCTTCTGTTGTACTTAGAGACTCCGTAGATAGGTTACAGGTGGTGTATGGTGTTGGGAATTAAACTAGTAAGTGTTGGTATTTGGGAAAACATGTTTTTCATCGTATCTATAAACCTGTAATATTTTGGAAATCCTAAATGAATATCCTTTAGTAATGGAAAATATTGTGGAACACTTGACTCTCCTCATGTTTATCACTTGTACTGGTTCTTATATTGTTAATGAGCAAGGTTGGGTAGAAGGCAGCTAGCAGGCTAGCTTAACCGGGTATCTCGGTTGAGCGTCGGTCGTGCTCCCTGAGGTCGGGGCGTGACATGTAGTTTCAAGGTTAGGTTGTTTCAACCTACCCTTCCTCGGTGACTAACGATACTCCCAAAAACATTTTTGTTTTGCACACAAAGGAAATAGAAATAGAAATACATTCACCTCATAACCTTTCACACCATATATATAGCTTCATTAGTACTTTCAACCACTCACAACATCGTTATCTAGTTGGCTCTCTTAGCCACACATATGATTCTTCATTCATAGCACGATGGTCATATATCATATTCCACACGTTCATGGGTCATCATCATAAACATCAACATATAGAACATTCGGAAAATCATAACTCTAAGTTCATTAGAAATGAAGGCTTTAAACACAATGGATTTCTTTCCACAGAATTGGAGCAAGATGATTAGCAATCGAAGCACAAGTTAAAAGCATAAATGAGTGAAACACCATTTATTCTTTAAATACTCTTTCCCAAAAAGGGCGATACACAATTTCAACTTATAAGTATGTAAGAACTCAAATCACATTGGTAATACTTATAAAAGAGAGCATGGTGGTTTACGACTGAAACAGTGGTTCAAATCATAGGTATTAGTTTAAAACAACCACATTTGAACATGACTTGAGTACATAAGCTTTTAGGCAAATGTATTTTCGGAGTCAATTTGGAATAGTTGAAAATCTTTCACACATGATTTCATTTCATTGGCGCTATTGGCCACAAGTATAACTTTCAGTCTTGGCACGGTGGCCACACTTTATATCTCCAACTCACTTCTTTCACTTTCAAGAATCTTTATATATTATCAACAATAAGAACATTTTAAATCAAGGCCTTAAGTATATATATGAGCAATAGGAGTTTTAGGCGCATTGAGTTTTCTTTCCAAGTTAAGCATAATAGACTTTCATTTAAAGCATGAGTTCAAGTCATAACATTCTCATACACAAACAATAATTGAACATATTCTCGAAGAGATCATAATAAGATAGGGGCAATTGGTACACGTTTTGAGTATGTACATCTTTCAACACAACACTAAATTGGGATAACCGAATCTATTGGGAACAACTCGGAACATGGGGATTAGGACCCTGGGCCAACCATACTCGAAGCTTACGGGAACATCATGTAATTCAATTCTAAGAGACAAGTTTTAGCCAACATACCTTTTATGAGCTTTCCTTAGATTACTACAACGTTCCAACACTTCTAGCAATATCAATCTATATGAAGATAGCGAAAACCAGATAATAGTTAGAAGGATTCTCATGATATAACTCTCTTAGGAATTTTGTCAAACACCTATTATGCAAAATTGACTACAAAGCTCTACAATGGTAATCACTTCCTCCCTCAACCAACTTCAACAAGAAACTACCCAAAATAGTTCAGCAACCCTACATACTACCACTTATTGGCACATGCATGGCCTATCTCCAACCCCACAGCATACTTAAACCCATAACCTTTTGCATGAAAGCTTAGGAGAAGGACTTACGCGGATAGATGATGGTCTAGTGAGTGGCTTCCATGATTCTTGAAGATTAGGGAAAGAATGAATGATTAGTGTCACGACCCCAATTTTTCCTTCGTAGGATGTCGTGATTGCACCTAGTCTCTAAGACTAGGTAAGCCTAATAATTTGCGGAATAACTGAATAATAATATGAACTCAAATCTCAACAGATGATATATAAATAGAAGCTACGATTTAAATAATTACAACTCCCAAAATCTGGTAGAAATAAGTCACAAGCTTCTAAGAGAAAGTAGTAAGTGTCTCTATATATCTAAGTCTAAAGAGAATAAGGGAAACAACATAATAAGGATAGAGGGGGACTCCGAGGTCTTCGGACGATGGCAGATATACCTTGAAGTCTCCACATACAGTCCAGCTCACTAGTATCTGGCCTGGTAGGAAGAACCAGGATCTGCACAAAAAGATGTGCAGAAGTAGTATGAGTACACCACAACGGTACCCAGTAAGTGCCAAGCCTAACCTTGGTAGAGTAGTGACGAGGTCAAGTCAGGGGCCCTACTGGTTTAAAAGAAAAGCAAGGCAGAGGATATAATAATATTTTGAAATGACTGAGAATTTAAACAACGAGAAATTTCAGAAAGTAGCAGCACAACAAATAGAGGTAAACAACAGGGGCACTCCTGAGGTATTGCCTCGTAAACCCAAATGTAAATTCTCAACAGGGGGATCTCTCAAGGTACCGCCTCGTAGTCCCAAAAGTAAATATGCAAATAGTGGGATCTACCGAGGTACCGCTTCGTAGTCTCAAAAGTAAATATGCAAGCAGGGGGATCTATCGAGGTATCGCCTCATAGTCCCAAAAGTAAATATGCAACTCATAAATTAAGGAAACACGAATTTACAGAAAGGAATCCTACAGTTAAAGACCGAATACAATAATCAAGGAAACATGTAATTCAACTAAGCATGTTGCACGAATTTTAAGTAAAGGTCAAGACACGCAGACATGCGATACTAGGCTAAACATGACAACTACACATACTAAGGCAACTCAGTTAAGGAATTTAAAAGAAATCTACTCAGCAAGAACCGGAATTTCCATAATTAGCCCATGTACACGCTCGTCACCTCTCGTAGATGGTGCTCACATGTCACAAATTGTTACAACAGTACCAAATCCTAAGGGGATTTCCCCCACATAAAGTTAGACAAGTCACTTACCTCAAATCTCGCTCAATCAATCGATAAGGATGCCTTTCCCTCGATTTTCCGACTCTGAATGGCCCAAATCTAGCCAAAAGCAATTATATATCATGAATAAAACTACATGAAACTAATTTAAATCATAAATCTATGACTTTGGCAAATAATCGAAAACATTGCCCCAAAAGGTCGACACGGGCCCACGTCTCAGAATCGGGTAAAAGTCACAAAATACGAACACCCATTCGATATCGAGTTCACCCATACCAAAATTACCAAAATTTGACACCAAGTCGCCACTCAAATCCCCAAATTAAATTCTCCAAATCCTAGACTCAAACTCTTAAATTCCACCTTAAACACACACAATCTAGGTGAGAAAATCAATAGGAAAACAAGATTATTGATCAAAAAGGAGTACAAGAGACTTACCTCAAGAAATCCCTCGAAAATGCTCTCAAACATCGCCAAGACCCGAGCTCAAAATGTTTAAAATTAAGAAATATTGTGAACACTTATATTTAAGTGTTCTGTCCAGCACTTCTGCTTCTGCGGAAACTTAGCCGCATTTGCGGCATCGCAGAAGCGACAACTTATCTGCTTCTACGGTTTCCATCACTCCTGTGGACTCGCTTTTGCGGGCCTCCCAGCCACTTCTGGGGGTCCCAGCTTCCTCGCCAATTTCATCTTCTGCCGTTCAAAGATCGCTTCTGCGGGTGCGCATCTGCGCAAACTCGTCCGCTTCTGTGAAAAGGCCTCCCAAGCACTCATCCGCTTCTGCGATCACTCTTCCGCAGACGCGATTCTGCTTCTGCGGCCTTCATGTCGCATCTGCGACCACTGGCCATTTCCCCCAGCCCCGCATCTGCACCCAATTGGTCGCTTCTACAGGCTCGCACATGCGGTCAATCTTGCGCAGGGGCGATTACATCACAACTGGTGCCTTCAGCCATTCTCACAAATCCAAAATTGATCTGTTAACCATCCGGAGTCCACCCGAGGCCGACCTCAACCAAACTTACCAACAAGTCCTAAAATATCATACGGACTTAGTCGAGCCTTTAGATCACATCAAACAACGCTAAAAATACGAATTGCACATCGATTCAAGACTAATGAACTTTAAAACTTCAAACTTCTACATCCGACACCGAAATCTATCAAATCAAGTCCGATTCACCTCAAATTTTGCACACAAGTCATAATTGACATTACGGACCTACTCTAACTTTCGGAATTAGAATCCGACCCCGATATAAAAAGTCCACTCCCGGTCCAACTTTCCAAAATTATACAAATTTTCCAACTTTCGCCAACTGACGCTAAAATGACCTACGGACCTCCAATTCAACATCCGAACATGCTCCTAAGACCAAAATCACCCTACGGAGCTATAGGAATCTTCAAAACTCTATTCCGGAGTCGTCTTCACACAATTCAAACCATGATCGATTCCTACGACTTAAACTTCCATTTTAGGGACTATATGTCCTATTTCACTCCGAAACCAAAAACAAATCCTCCTAGCAAGTTAAGTAACCACAAAATGAAGTAGAGGGAGCAATAAATAGGGGTTCAAGGCTACTGCTCTCAAAATGACCGGCCGGGTCGTTACATCTTCCCCCTCTTAAAACAAACGTTCGTCCTCGAATGAGCATAGAGATATACCTGGAGTGGTGAAAAGATGAGGATAATGGCTGCGCATATCATGCTCGGTCTCCCAAGTCGCCTTCTCGACCGGATAACCCCTCCACTGAACCTTCACAGAAGCAATGTTCTTTGACCTCAACTTTCAAACCTGCCTGTCCAAAATGGCCACCGGCTCCTCAACATAGGACAAATCCTTGTCCAACTGAACAGAACTGAAGTCTAACACATGAGACGGATTGCCGTGATACTTCCGGAGTATAGAAACATGGAATACTGGATGAACTGCAAAGAGACTAGGTGGTAGTGCAAGTCTGTAAGCCACCTCTCCAACCCTCTCAAGAATCTCAAAAGGCCCGATATACCCAGGGCTCAACTTACCCTTCTTTCCGAACCTTATAACACCCTTCATGGGCGAAACCCGGAGCAAGACCCGCTCCCCAACCATGAATGCAATGTCGCGAACCTTCCGATCTGCATAACTCTTCTGCCTGGACTGGGCTGTACGAAGTCGATTATGAATCAATTTAACCTTTTTCAAGGCATCCTTAACCAAGTCTGTACCCAATAGCCTAGCCTCACCCGGCTCAAACCAACCCACTGGAGATCGACATTGTCTACCATACAAAGCCTCATACGGGGCCATCTAAATGCTCGCCTGATAACTGTTGTTGTAGGCAAACTCCGCAAGTTGATAGAACTGATCCCAAGCACCCCCAAAATCCAATGCCACAAGCGCGTAGCATATCCTCCAATATCTGAATAGTGCGCTCGAACTGTCCGTCCGTCTGAGGGTGAAATGATGTACTCAACTGAACCTGTGTGCCCAACTCACATTGTAAGGCTCTCCAAAATCGTGATGTAAACTACGTACCCCAGTCAGAGATGATAAATACTGGTATGCCATGAATCCTGACAATCTCGCGGATGTAAACCTGGGCCAGCTATTCCGAAGAGTAAGTATTAACCACCGGAATGAAATGAGCTGACTTGGTCAATTTATCCACAATCACCCAAACTGCATCGAACTTCCTCTGAGTCTGTGGGAGCCCAACAAAGAAATCCATAGTGATTTTCTCCCATTTCCACTCTGGAATCTCTAACTTCTGAAGCAATCCACCAGGTCACTGATGCTCATACTTCACCTGCTGACAATTTAGGAAACGAGCTACATATTCCACTATGTCCTTCTTCATCCGCCTCCACCAATAGTGTTGCCTTAAATCCTGATACATCTTCACGGGACCTGGATGAATGGAGTACCGCGAGCTGTGAGCTTCTTGGAGAATCAACTCATGCAAACCATCTACATTAGGCACACATAGCCCGCCCTGCATTCGTAATACACCGTCATCCCCAATAGTGACTTCCTTGGCATCGTCGTACTGAACCGTGTCCTTAAGGACAAGTAGATGGGGGTCATCATACTAATGCTCTCTGATACGATCATAAAGACAAGACTGAGAAACCACACAAGCCAGAACTTGGCTCGGCTCGGAAACATCCAATCTGAACAACTGGTTGGCCATGGCCTGAACATCCAAGGGTAAAGGCCTCTCTGCTACTTGTAAATATGCTAAACTGTCCAAACTCTCCGCCTTGCGACTCAAGGCATCGGGATGATAGAGAATGGTGATGTCATAATCCTTAAGCAGCTCCAACCATCTCCGTTACCACAAGTTAAGATCCTTCTGTTTAAACAGATGTTGTAGATTCTGGTGATCGGTGAAAACCTCACAAGGGACACCGTACAAATAATGTTGCTAGATCTTCAAGGCATGAACAATAGCTGCTAACTCGAGGTCATGGATAGGATAGTTCTTCTCATGCACCTTCAGCTGTCTAGATGCATAGGCAATCACCCTATTGTCTTGCATCAACACCGCACCGAGACCAATGCCCGGCGTATCACAATATACCGTATAGGACCCCGAACCAGTAGGCAACACTAACGCTCGGGTTGTAGTCAAAGCAGTCTTGAGCTTTAGAAAGCTCTCCTCACAATCCTCGGTCCACCTAAACGGAGCGCCCTTCTGGGTCAATCTGGTCATAGGTGATGCAATAGACGAGAACCCTTTACAAATCGATAGTAATACCCCGCCAAGCTAAGAAAACTTTAGCTCTTCGTAGCTGAGGATGGTCTGGGCCAACTCTGTACTGCCTCAATATTCTTTGGGTCTACCTTGATCCCCTTACTCGATACTACGTGATCCAAAAATGCCACTGAATCTAGCCAAAATTCACACTTCAAAAATTTTGCATACAACTTCTTTTCTCTCAAGGTCTGAAGCACAGTCCTCAGATGCTACTTATGATCCTCCTAACTCCGGGAGTACACCAGAATGTCGTCAATAAACACAATGATGAAAGAGTCAAGATAGGGCTGAAATACACTATTCATCAAGTGCATGAATGCTGCTGGGGCATTGGTCAGCCCAAAAGACATCACGAGGATCGCGTAATGACCATACAGAGTACTGAAAGCAGTCTTCGGGATATCTGGCTCTTGAATCTTCAATTGATGATAGCTTGAACACAAGTCGATCTTAGAGAACACTCTGGCACCCTGAAGCTGATCAAATAGGTCATCAATATGTGCCAATGGATACATGCCCTTCACTGTAACCTTGTTCAACTGGCGATAATCAATACACATTCGCATAGAACCATTCTTCTTCTTTACAAATAAGACAGGAGCACCCCAAAGCGACACGCTGGGCCGAATGAAGCCCTTATCGAGCAACTCTTGCAAATATTCCTTTAATTCTTTCAACTCTGTTGGGGCCATACGATAAGGTGGAATAGAAATGGGCTGAGTGCCCGGTAACAAATCAATGCCAAAGTCAATATCCCTGTTGGGTGGCATGCCCGGAAGATCTGCCGGGAATACATCTGAATAGTCCCTCATGCTTGATCGACTAGACTGACCACTGAAAGCACCCCTACAAGAGGCACACTAGACACTGGCGGTGCATAATATGGATCCTGGGGCCTAGTAATGACCGGAGCACCACTGGCGGCTGGAAGTGCTGAATGAACAGGGCGACCCATATAACCCTTGCCCTAACGAGCTACCGCTGAGGCATGAGTACCACTATAAGTGCCAGACTCTCGAGACCTCTTGGCCTCTTTATCCTGAGTCAGCATACTCTCTAACCTCCTAGCAATCCGCACTACCTGCTGGTACAAAATATCCATCTCCAACTCTCGGACCATGCTCAATCTGATATTGGGGTTGAGACCCTCAATAAATTGATGAACCCACTCTCGAACAGTAGCAACCAAGGCCTGTGCATGCCTAGCCAAATCACTGATTCGGATCGCATACTCTGACACGCTCATAGAACCCTGGCACAACTACTCAAACTCATCGCACCAAGCATCTTTGAGACTCTAGGGAACATACTCCCTCAAGAATACATCTAAGAACTGGATCCAAGTGAGTGAAGTTGCCTCAGCCGGACTACCCAACTCGTATGCATGCCACCACCGATAGGCCGCTCATCTAAGCTAGAATGTAGTGAAAGAAACCCCACTAGTCTCTGCAATACCCATAGTATGGAGGATTTGGTGGCATTCCTCAAGAAAACCCTGGGCATCCTCTGACGCCAAGACACTGAAAGTAGGAAGGTGGTACTTCTTGTACCTCTCGATCATGTTCCGCCTCAGAAACTACTACCCTAACCTCGGTCTGAACTAGAACTACCGACTGCATCGGTATGATCTCTAGTACCTGGTCGACCTGAACCCGCTGCTTTGGGGTACCGACAACGAGAGTCTGTGCTCCTCACCGGCCTTAGATGTGGTAGGAGCAAGTGGTATCAATCCTGCCTGAGCCAAGGTGCTGAACATGCTCAGAAATTGGGCTAAAGTCTTCTGAAGGGCTGGTGCAGTGACAAGTATCTCAGGTGCATGTCCTCCAACTGGAGCTACTGGTGGCTCCTATGTAGCAGTTCGTGCGGGGGCTCTCGCTGCACCACGTGGACATCCTCGACCTATACCCTGGCCCCAGCCTCTCGCGGCTCTAGCGGGGGCACGGGTGTCTAGTCATCCGATCCAACTGTACGTGTCCTCACAATCTATGAGAGAATAGAAAGACAGAAATTTAGAATCCAAAGTCATAATCTCGCACGATAAGGAATCAAGGAAGTGAATCTTTTCCTAACAGTTCCATAGCCTCCCGAAGATAAGCACAGACGTCTATGTACCTATCCGCGCTACTAAACCTACTTGTGACTCATAACACCTATGAACCTAGAGCTCTGATACCAACTTGTCACGACCCCAATTTTCCCTTCGTAGGATGTTGTGATGGCACCTAGTCTCTAAGACTAGGTAAGCCTAACAATTTGCGAAATATCATAATATAAAACTGAAGTCCAATTCTCAACACATGAAATATAAATAGAAACTGCGATTTAAATAATTACAACTCCCAAAACCTGGTACAAATAAGTCACAAGCTTCTAAGAGAAAGTAGTAAGTGTCTCTATACATCAAAGTCTAAAGAGAATAACGGAAACAACATAATAAGGATAGAGGGGGACTCCGAGGTCTGCGGACGCTGCCAGATATACCTTGAAGTCTCCACGTACAGTCCATCTCACTAGTATCTGGCCTGGTAGGAAGAACCTGGATCTGCACAAAAATATGTGCAGAAGTGTAGTGTGAGCACACCACAACGGCACCCAGTAAGTGCCAAGCCTAACCTCGGTAGAGTAGTGACGAGGTCAGGTCAGGGCCCTACTGGTTTAAAATAAAAGCAAGGCAGAGGATATAATAATATTTTGAAATGATTGAGAATTTAAACATCGAGAAATTTCAGAAAGTAGCAGCACAACAAATAGAGGTAAGCAAATAGAACTAAACATGACAGCTACACATGCTAAGGAAACTCAGTTAAGGAATTTAAAAGAAATCTACTCAGCAAGAATCGGAATTTCCACAATTAACCCATGTACGTGCTCGTTACCTCGCGTACACGGTGCACTCATATCACAAATTGTTACAACAGTACCAAATCCTAAGGGGATTCCCCCCCCCCCACAAGGTTAGACAAGTCACTTACCTCAAATCTCGCTAAATCAATCGATAAGAATGCCTTTCCCTCTATTTTTCAACTGTGAATGGCCCAAATCTAGCCAAAAGCAATTACATATCATGAATACAACTACAAGAAACTAATTTAAATCATAAATCTACGACTTTAGAAAAGAATCGAAAAAATCGCCCAAAAAGGTCGACCCGGGCCCACGTCTCGGAATCGAGTAAAAGTCACAAAATATGAACATCCATTTGATATCGAGTTCACCCATACCAAAATTACCAAAATTCAACATCAAGTCGCCACTCAAATCCCCAATATAAACTCTCCAAATCCCTAGCCTCAAACTCTCAAATTCCACCTTAAACGCACACAATCTAGGTAGGAAAATCAATGGGGAAACAAGATTATTGATAAAAAATGAGTACAAGAGACTTACCTCAAGAAATCCCTCGAAAATGCTCTCAAACATCGCTAAGACCCGAGCTCAAAATGTTTAAAATGAAGCAAAATTGCGAACCCTTGTATTTAAGTGTTCTGTCCAGCACTTTCGCTTCTGCGGAAGCTTAGCCGTATCTGCGGCGTCGCAAAAGTGACAACTTATCCACTTCTATGGTTTCCCTTGCTCCTACAGTCTCCTCATCTGCTCCTGCGGACTCACTTCTGTGGGTATCCCAACCGCTTCTGCGGTCCCAGCTTCCTCGCCAATTTTCGCTTCTTCGGTTCAAAGATCGCTTCTACGGGTGCACATCTGCGCAAACTTGTCCGTTTTTGCGGAAAGGCCTCCCAAACACTCGTCCGCTTCTGTGATCACTCTTCCGCAGAAGTGACTTCTCTTCTACGGCCTTCACGTCACATTTGTGACCACAGGCCATTTCCCCTAGCCCCGCATCTGCACCTAATTGCTCGCTTTTGCGGGCTCGCACCTGCGATCAATCTTGCACAGGTGTGATTATACCAGAATTGGTGACTTTATCCATTCTCACAAATCCAAATTTGATCTGTTAACCATCCGGAATCCACCCAAGGACCCCGAGACCTCAACCAAACTTACCAACAAGTCCTAAAATATCATACGGACATAGTCGAGCCTTTAGATCACATCAAGCAATGCTAAAAATGTGAATTGTACATCGATTCAAGCCTAATGAACTTTAAAACTTCAAACTTCTACATCTGATGCCGAAACCTATCAAGCCTAGTGAACTTTAAACCTCAAACTTTGCACATAAGTTATAATTGACATTACGGACCTACTCCAACTTCCGAAATTAGAATCCGACCTCGATATCATAAAGTCCACTCTCAGTCCAACTTTCTAACTTTCGCCAACTGACGCTAAAATGACCTACAGACCTCTAATTCAATATCTGAACATGCTCCTAAGACCAAAATCACTCTACGGAGCTATAGGAACCATTAAAATTCTATTCCGAAGTCGTCTTCACACAATTCAAACTACGGTCGATTCCTACGACTTAAACTTCCATTTTAGGGACTATGTGTCCCATTTGACTCCGAAACAAAAAATAAATCCTCCCGGCAAGTTATGCAACCATAGAATAAAATATAGGGAGAAATAAATAGGGGTTCGGGGCTACTACTCTCAAAACGACCGGCCAGGTTGTTATAATAAGAATGGCTAGGTCGTCTCCCTCTCTCTCTAAAATACTCTTACTTCTCTCTAAAATTGTCAGATATATGCTCCAAAATGAGCCCCAAAGTCTTTTAATCAAAATGCGGTCGGGTCATAAAAATATAAAATAGACCCTCCGAACTCCACTCTGCGGTCGCAGAATGGACCGCAGAACAGATATGCGGCCCGCAAAATGGACCGCAAAAGTGATACCAAAAACTGGGCTTGCTTGGACCAGTCTGTGGCCAGGTCTGCGATCCGCAGACTTGTTATGCGGCCATGAAATAGATCGCAGAATCACCTTCCGAAATTCTTCATGCTAACTCTACGACGGGAGTGCGGACCATGAAATAGAAATGCGATCGCATAATGGACCGCATAATGATCTTCAAAAATCCAACTATTTCTAGTACCTCCATACACATCAGTCTACCTCAGCACCCCAAAATCTTAAATTCCTTGGCAAAATTGTACGGTGCCTTATAAAACTTCTTTCTTGTAGAATCGAATTCTATGATGTTCCCGTAAGATTCAAGTATGGTTGACCCAGGTTCCTAGTTCCCATGTTGCGAAGTTATTCCTAATAAATTTGATTATTCTAAGTAAGTGCTGTGTTGAAAGATGCATATACTCAAAACGTGTTCCAATTGTTCCTATCCTATTATGACCGCTTCGAGAATGTGTTCAAGTATGGTTTATGTATTAAAATGTTATGACTTCAATTAGTGTTTCAAATGAAAGTCTATTATGTTTAACTTGGAAAGAAAACCCAATGTGCTTAAGACTCATATAGCTCATATACATATCAAATCCCTATTTCCAAATGCCTTTATTATTGATATACTATGACGATGTTTGGAAGTGAAAGAGGTGAGAGTGAAATATAAAATGTGGCCATGGTTGTTGTAACTAGAGTGTATGCTTGGAATTTGTGTTTCAATAGTAAATCACCATGATCTCCTTTGTAAGAGATTCCAATGTGTTTTGAATTCTTATTTACCCATGAGTTGAAGTTGTGCATTGCCTTTTTAGATAAGTATTTCAAAAAGAAATGGTATATTACTCATTTATGATTTTTAACTTGTGTTGCGATTGCAAGTCATTTTGCTCCGTACTTTGGAAAGAAATCTATTGTGTTTAAAGCCTTCATTACTAATGAACTTAAAGTTATGATTTCCGGAATATTCTATATGTTGATGTTTATGGTGATGATCCTTGAAAGTAAAAATTATGAAAGTGCAGAATATGAGATACGGCCATCGTGCCTTGAAATGAAGAATCATATGTATGGCCAAGAGAGCCAATAAAATAATGATGTTGTGAGGGGTTGAAAGTACTAATGAAGCGATATATGGTGTGAAAGGTTATGAGGTGTGTTTGTATTTCTATTTCTTTTGTGTGCAAAATAAAATATTTTTGGGAGTATCATTAGCAAGCCGAGGAAGGGTGGGTTGTAACGGCCCACACCCAAAACTACATGTGCCGGTGTAGGAGTGGATTGAGATATTCCCCTTGATTGGGATGAGATTATTCCCCTTAATTGGGATGAGATTGATGTTACCTGTGAATTGGAAGTCAACCCACACGAGATATGTGCGGAGATGGCCTAGCCGATCGGGTGGAGATCGGACGCCATGTCACGCGCATGGTGGTTCCTACTCTTGGTAACCCCTTCTTTTTTGCATCACCATGTCAATCCACATTGTTCGTGGAGAGATGGCCTAGACGATCGGGCGTGATCGAACTCGGTGCTAAAAACACGGTGGTATATCAGTGCTAATGATCTCCCAACCAAAAATAATATTATTTTCGTATTTTGAAAATTATTATGTTTTAACTTGACATTTGGATATCATTGATTGTTAATTGCTGCATCCATGGTTTTTCCTTTATTATATTGGCAGTCGAGGGCGCTGCATTTTCAATGGATGCAGGTGGTTCGTCAGCGGGCAACTTTAATCCTCGTTAGCAGTTACTCTCTATTTAGCAGGTTTTGGTGAGCCCTACTCTGTTCCGGGCTTTATGTCACTTGACGTTGTACTTTATGTTTTGAGGTATAGCGGGGCCTTGTCGCCGTCACTTTTATACTACTCTTCGGTTGTACTTAGAGGCTACGTAGAAATATTGTGTGTGGTGTTCGATGTTGGATAATGAATTAGAAGTGTTGGTATTTGTCAAATATGTTTTCCGTTATAACGATGAACTTGTAATATTTTGAAAATTGTAAATGAATCTTCTTTGAGTAATTGAAAAAGAATGTGAAACACTTTACTCTTCTCATGTCTATCTCTTATTATTGATTCTTATATCGTTCATGGGTAAGGTTGGGTAGAAGTCATCAAGTAGGCTTTCTTGATCGGGGTATCTCGGTTGAGCGCTGGTCGCGCTCCCCGAGGTCGGGACGTGACAATATGTAAAGCATTACATAGGGAAAACAAGGCTAAAATACTCAAAATAACCAGTCGGGTCGTTACAAAAAATATGATTTGGTATTCTTAACAGTGAATCAACAATAAAAGGTGTAACGAGGTTCGGATGGTAAAGCATACTTCTTCGAGGTTGTATGAGGTTTATAGAAAGAGCGAGGGTCACACATGAGTTTACGTTTTCACCAGAACTACCTTTAGTATATTCGTTCTTCTATTTGTCTAACTACCAAAATAGGTGAACGAAATGTCACATGTGATTCTCGCGGTATTTGAGGTAAGAACCTTAGAGGTAATTCCATTTTTCTACTCTTGATATGCATGTTCATATATTAAGAATTATGGTTGTCTTACGAGAAAGAACCAATTGAGATTCTTGATATGCAAGTTCGGTGGTGGAAAACTAAAGATGTTGCTTCAGTTAAAGTGTTATGAAATGATAATGATGTTGAGAAGGCCACTTGGGAGGTTAAGGAAGATATGAAAATTTGATATTCACATTTGTTAGTGATACAGGTATGACTATTTCTTACAAATTTCGTATTCGGTAGAGATCGAGTTTTCGTTCCATGGATTGAGTAAGTAAACTAATATCTTGCTTATGAGTTGAGGTAGGTTTATTTTATTAATAATGTGATTCATTCAGTTCCTATGGTGGCTAGACCTATCTCATTGTAGCAGATTTTATTGTTGTGATGTCGAGAGTAGGTATGTAGTAGTGTTTTGAAGCATATGAAAGTTCTTGTTATTCTATAAAAGAAAAAGTCTTTTTTCCAAGGACTTGATGCCAAATGACACTTGAGGATAACATTATAAGTTTTATAAAAAACGTGTATTGTTGATAAATATTAAAATAATTTAGTGCTAAAAATGTTTTTCATGAAAAGTATTTCTTTTGATGTCATGACCCAGAATCCCACCTTAAGGGTCGTGATGGCACATAGTCTCTAAGACTATGTAAGCCTATCACATAACACTATCCAACAGAATATAACAACTTAAAATTAAATAAAAGTTGGGAAATTCCGTAACATAGCCAAGACAGGGATACAACAGTCATAATCCCAAAATCTGGTAATACTGAGTCATAAGCTCTACAAGGAATACATAATAAGTCTCAAATATACATCACTATTTCGAAGACATAAACAGTAGAAAAAAGTAAAAGAGGGTGACTCCAAGGTATGCAAGCGGAACTGCAGGTATACCTTGAAGTCTCCAATAGCTCTGGCTCAACTCTCTAATGATCAACACAATTCGAAGTACCTGGATCTGCACAAAGAATATGCAGAAACATAGTATGAGTACACCACAGTCGGTACCCAGTAAGTATCATGACTAACCTCGGTGGAGTAGTGACGAGATTCAAGTCAAGACACTCACCAGTCAAATAGCCTATGCAGCATATCAACATAAAACTGACAACGGAAAAACATAATGGAAAAATATATCAACAACCTTGAAGAACGTGTAACAATAATTCAATGTAAATTAATCTGTTTTTGCTAACAAATATCAATGAGTTCGGGGCATGTGATAGCATAATAAAATCTCATACAACAACTCATTAAACACAAGCCGAAAATATTTAAGAAACAAGTGTGAGATCAAATAACAACCTCGGTTCCAACACATGAACCACATCAACGGAAAACCTCGATATATCTCATAACAATCCTGACAAAATTCACCCTTATGTCGCCGCACGCACATAAACAATGGTTTGCCTCCATTATGTCGTCGCATGCACATAGATAGCCACCCTTATATCGCCACCTGCACATCACAATGAAATGCCTCCCTTATGTCGCCACATGCACATCTCATTAACACAACAACAATCAACTTGCACATCAAGTTCACATGTGCCTCAATATCACCAAAACAAAAATACCAAAGCACATCAAGAAATAGCCCATGGCTCAACAACACGGTGCACAATAACATAACAATAACATAAGAGTGTGGGGAATATACTACGATAAAGCATGTTTCAAATAACAAGCAACCCCAATTCAAGGCATATTAATAGCCTAAGGTCTAATCCGATCATTTACCACACATACGCCAGTATACACACTCATAACCTCATGTACACATCATTTCTTATAGCACAAATAATGCAAATTAGACCAAATCCTAAGGGGTGATTCCCCCACACAAAGTTAGGCGAGCTACTACTGGGTCCGCCGGTCAAAACCCAAGTCAAGGGTAGATATCGATTGCCCATAACCCCGCGAGTCTGAATATGTGATTGGTTTTCAAATTCGAGTCCAATTCGACTCTCAATTCTCAATTTTTCATTTTTCAAAACATAGCCAAAAATCCCCAAAACATCCTTTTTTAAATCTCATGATTTTGATGTTAAAATTCATAAATAATCATGTTATAATATCAAAGTTGAGTCAAAATCACTTACCCAATAGCTATGTGTGAAAATCCTCTCCTAAAATCGCCTCCCAGCGAGTCTAGGGCTCAAAATGTGATAAAATGAGACTAGCTCCCGAAATCTCAAATATATGCTCAGCTGCAGAAGTCGCATTTGTAATCTTGGGTTTGCAAATGCGACCTTTGGCTCGCAAATACAGAGACTGACCAGCCCAGGCAATATCGCAAATCTGACAAACACATTGCAAATGCAATGTCTGCCTATATTACAAATTCGATCAAGTGACTGCAAATGCGGTCTCCCCTGCCCAGGTTCCCCTTCGCAATTGCAAACTTTATATCATCACAAGTTGTATGTAATGTTCTCAAAATGTGAATTTTGGCTCGAGTCTGTCACTTTCTTGGGTCATGTTGTCTCTAGTAAGGGAATCAAGGTTGATCCTCAGAAGATTGCAGCTGTAAAGAATTGGCCTAGACCTACAACTCCGACAAAGATTCACAGATTCTTGGGCTTAGCTGGGTATTACAGAAGGTTCGTGGAGGGATTTTCTTCTCTTGCCTCTCCATTAACTAAATTGACGCAGAAGACAGCTAAATTTCAATGGTCAAATACTTGTGAAAAGAGCTTTCAGGAGTTGAAGTCAAGGTTTACTACGGCACCGTTGTTGACCCTACCGGAGAGTATGGATGGGTTTGTGGTGTATTATGATGCTTCAAGGGTTGGACTTGGGTGTGTACTTAATGCAACATGGCAAGGTGATAGCTTATGCTTCTATGCAACTCAAAACCATGAGAAGAATTATCCAACACATGACTTAGAGCTTGCGACAGTGGTATTTGCGTTGAAGATTTGGCGTCATTATTTGTAATGGGGTCCATGTGGACTTATTCATAGACCATAAGAGTCTTCAATATATCTTCAAGTAGAAGGAGTTGAAGCTAAGGCAAAGGACATAGATTGAGTTACTCAAGGACTACGATATCGATATTCTATATCATCCGAGGAAAGCTAATGTTGTGGAAGATGCTCTTAGCCAAAACTCCATGGGTAGTTTAACTCTGAAAAGCGGGAAAGTGTTGAATGATCCCATCCCTATCCAAAATGATGTGAAACTAGAAAAAGAAAGTGGGGAGCAGCTAAAGAATGATGTTCATAAAAAGAAGAAGGACCAGATGCAAGCTGAGAAAAAGAGAAGGGAGGAACATGATGAGAGCGAGCATATGCCGGCGCTACCTTTCCCTCATAATCTATATAGAGAAAAGATGGACAAGCAATTTGAGAGATTTCTGGATATGCTAAAATAGGTTCATGTGAACTTACCATTCACAGAAGTGCTCTCACAAATGCCTTTTTATGCTAAATATTTTAAGGAGATCCTTACAAAAAAGAGGAAGCTAGAAGAGACCTCAGTGCTCAAGCTCACAAAACATTGTAGTGCGATATTACAAAACAAACTCCCACAAAAGTGTGGAGATCCAGGGAGTTTTACTATACCTTGCTCATTAGGAACTATCTATTCTAGTGCCTCAACTAACTTAATACCTCTATCTATTTACAGGAAACTGGAGAAGGAGATTGGAGAGATAAGGTCTGTACCAATATCATTGCAGCTGGCAGACCAAACGACTTTAATACCCAAGGGGATAGTGGAAGATGTGTTAGTTCAGGTGGATAAGTTCGTATTTCCTGTAGATTTTATAGTGGTGAATATGGAGGAAAACAAGGAGGTCCCCCTTATCCTAGGAAGACCATTCTTAGCAACGGGTAGATTAATATTGGATATACACGATAGGAAACTCATGCTTAGAGTGGGTGAGGAGACTGTGACTTTTGAGATGAATGTAGCAAAGGAGGCACAAAAACAAAAACCAGCTGCAAGTATTGAGTGGAAAGTGAAGGGTTCGAAAGAGAAGGCTACTGTGAGTGAGATAGATAAGTGTGGGGTGTACCCCAAGAAGGCTGAGAAGAAGTTGTCTGAATGGATGTGCGCATTAGTTTGAAGGCGAGGAATGGAGTCCGACTTCAACTCAGACCCCGACTAGATGTTCATGGAAGTTTCCTTTACCTTATGCTTTTTAATTGTGTGTCATGGGGACATGACACAACAGAAAGTGTGGGGTGGGGGATATGTTGTATGTATGTATGTATGTATATTAATTTTAGTTTTTTTGTTTGTTAGTTTTAGTAGTTTGAGATAGAAAAAAATTGAAAAGAAAAACATAAAAATTGAAAAAAAATTTAAAATTTTTTATTTTTCCCGACGATGGATATCATCGACGGGTTTCTTGAGGGAGTAAAGTCAAAAGAAAAAGACAAAAAGTTTCTCTTTTGTTAGGTAGTGTATTAATTCCCCCTTGGTTTTTCTTTGTGCCGCAGTTCTTTTCCAAGGGTTTTGGTTGAACTGGGTGTAGTTAGTTTTTGTTTTGTAGAGTAGTAGAAAACCTTGTGCTGTGATTTGAATTGAAGGCAATATCTCTTAACTTTATTATACCTTGAGAACAGTAAGTGCTCTAGTTGTGATGCTTAGGCTCAGTTTTTGACTCTTGGATAAGTACCTTAAAGTGTATGATCTTAACTTTGCTTAACTGTTTTGACTAGAGTGTGTTGATAGTCTGATCCTGAGTGAGTTATGTGTTATGTGTGTGTGAGGTTTTGTGTATTATTTGCATCGCATTTGAAGTCTAGAAGTTGCCCTGTGTGTTTGCAAAGCGAAATGGTAGTTTTATTTAATTGTAGAAGTTATATAGTCATTTCTTTGTTGAGCCAATGATATGCTTTTACCCACCTAATTGTTATGTATTTTAGTTAACCCCATTGAGCATGTAATCCTATTTCTTTGGCAACCACATTTCAAGCCCTACCCATTTGTTTGAATTGACCATCTATTTGAACCTTATACCTCTCGTGAGCACTTGAATTTATTATGAACTTTGTAAAGGTTAAAGTGTGGGGTGGTTGGTTTGGCTTTTGAGTGGAACTATTGAAATGTGGAGAAAGGTTCACTATTTGAAAAAGTAAGAGCTACTTGAATTGAAAAACAAAAGTAGTTGTATTGTTGTGAAGAAAATATATTCGGTGATAGTGGTAATTCTTGATGTAATTGTGCTTAAAAAAGTAGGGAGTTGATATATATTTATGTGAAGGTGGAGTTTTGGTTTGACATAAGGGTGGGGTTTTGAAAATTGAAATGTATGTATTAAAATGCTTAGGGAGGTGGAGTCACTCTTATATCTAAATGTATCCTACCCATCCCGCAGCCTACATTACAACCTATTAAAGTCCTACTTGATCCTTGACTAAATGGGCTCGATTGGTAGAGTAGTACACTACGGGGCAAGCCTATGGTACGTCTTTTGTGGCATATGAATGTTGTTTCTGAGAGTGAGTGAATTCTTTCTATCTTGAGTTCCTAATTGTTCTTAAATTTCATTGTGTGAGGAGCTACTCTCTGTTGTTGTGTGAGGGCACTTGATTCATGAAGGAAAGGTAATGTCATTGACCTCTGTGTTAGAGTAAGTGAGCGGGTTATAAATAATGTGTGGTGCTTTTAAGTCAAATCTTGAGCCTAGGATTTTACCGTATTGTGCTTAATTTGTTTTAAATATTCTTGGTATGATGAGTTATGAGAGTTGTTGAAAAAGGTCATATTTATATGAAGTGTAGTTTGATTGCTCGAGGACGAGCAATGGTTTAAGTGTGGGGTGTACAAGGTAGAAATTCCTTCCCTACGAATTATACAGGAAGCCGAGCTTAGTGATGCGGAATTGGTGCAAAGCCAATATGATCAGTTGGCTCTCATTGATGGCGAAAGGATGAATGCGGTATGTCACGACCAACTTTACTAGAACAAAATGGCAAGGTCTTTCAACAGGAAGGTTAGACCAAGGGAATTCATACAAGGGCAACTAGTTCTGACGTAGATTTTTTCACATCCAGATGAAGCTAAGGGAATAACAGGTGCAATATCACTGGAAGTATCAACAAAAGATACATGACGGGACTACTATCTTCACATAGACATATGCTACAAATCTCAAATACGTCAAGCTAAGAACTGATTTCATTTCTCGTATTTATTTGAGGCTAAACACTCCCTCCACATATGCATAGGGCTAAGCACTGACCTCATTACATTGCATGAAGCTAAGCACTTCCTCCATCATTGCATAAGGCTAAACATTGCCTTTCTCTTCATAGGGCTAAGCATTGCCCTTATTACATTGCATGAGGCTAAGCACTGCCTCCATTATTGCATAAGGCTAAGCATTGCCTTTCTCTGCATAGGGCTAAGCACTGCCCTCATTACATTGCATGAGGCTAAGAACTACCTCCATCATTGCATAAGGCTAAGCATTCCCTTTCTCTGCATAGGGCTATGAATTGCCCGCATTACATTATATGAGGCTAAGCACTGCCTTCACCTACATAAGGCTAAACATTGCCTTCACCTGCATAGAGCTAAGCACTGTCCTCATTCTCTGCATGGGGCTAAGCACTGCCCTCATTACATTGTATGAGACTAAGCACTACCTTCATCATTGCATAAGGCCATACATTTCCTGTTCACTGCATAGGGCTAAGCACTGCCCTCATCACTTGCATGAGGATAAGATCTGCCTCCATCATTGCATAAGGCTAAGCACTGCCTTCACCTGCATAAGTAAACACTTCCTTCACCTGCATAGGGCTAAGCACTACCCTCATCTCATACAAGGCTAAGCGATGCCTTCATTCATTCTCGCATAAGGCTAATCACCGCCTTCACCTGCATAAGGCTAAACATTTCCTTCGTTATCCACACATGACTAAGCATTACCTATTTTCTCTAACGAACAGTCGAATATCGCTACATCTTTGTATTTCATGGGATGAAATATCACCAATTTATCCAACGGCTTCATAGTCCGAAGGCACCATTTTCATGGACCGAGGACACCATTCCATGGCCTAAGGATTTCAAAGCTGCATATCATTATTCAAAGGCGTCATGGTCCAGTGGCACCATCCTCATTGCCCGAGGACACCATTTCATGGCCTGCGAATCCCTTTATCATACGCTTCATGGCCCAAGACGTCATGGACTAAGGACAACATCCTCATCGTCCGTAGACAATTTTCATGGTTCGAATGGAATTTGCATCATGTTTAATTTTACGCACACATTTTAAACACCTCACACCCCCCATTCTAACTAATTCTTATAAAATTAATTATCATCTTAATTTCTTTACCCGACAATTCTTTCATCATTTTCGGGTAAAGAGGGGAAGTTGTTGATACTCAATTTTGCCTCGTGTTTGCCACTTAGCCCGTATATATTATAATGTATTTCTATATATTTTTCAAATATTTCCTTGCATTACTACCCCCATGACATGTTTTCCATATTTTGCCAAATTATTATTATGAAAGTTTCTATAAATAATTTTATTTTTTAAGCTTTTAAATTGTTTTTGGCATCTTAATTGGCAAATATTTATTAATTACTCCCTCTAAATTATTTTTGAGTGATTAATTGTAAAAATTAATTATTTACATCTACATGCATATTTTATAATATTTTACATCATTTTATATAATTATATTTGCATTTTTATATCATTTGCAATAATAGCCAATACTTTTCAATAATGGTCTTTATTATGATATATAGGTCAAAATAAATTTTTTTATTTTTTACAATTATAGTCTATTATTCTAAAAGTGTTAATTTCACAACAACATTTTTTATCACTTTAGAACCATTTTTAAATTAATATTTTAATTAATTTTAGTGTTTTTAAATTGTGGCCCAATACAGGGTTAAACTTCAGATCAAATATGGTCCTAGTAATTAGCCCATCCCAGTTAACCCATCTCAGGCCCAAACCAAATAACCCAACACCCTATAACGGCATGTGACCCAAAGAACCGACCCATTTCCCCTTCTAAAATCTCGATCGTCCAAACCCCTGATCCAATGCTTGTTATTCATCCACCCCCTTTACTTATAAACCTAATCCCAAACCCTAGAGACCATTTTATACATCTCCACGGCCCTCATTCACTCCTATCACTCATAAAACTAAACACTTGCCGACATGCAAAATCATTTTTCCATTCATAGATTGGAGCCAATTTGTGATTATCCTATGATATTATCGTTTTTATGGGTTCCTTGCTCTGTGGTACTTGTCTGTTTATTGCAAGTTCTTATGCGAGAAGCCTAATAATATTTTCCTGAACATGGAAAGTATCCACGAGAAGATTCGAATGCGATTTCGACTCTTGATTCTGCACAGAATCGTGTCCTAATACATTTAGGGTAAATATTCATTCCCCTAACTGTCTGGTTCATCAGTATTTCTCGATTGATTTTTTGTGTGTAATTTAGTCCTAATCCGATATGAAATCGGGTTGCAAGCGATATGTTTTCCTTATTTTTGGTGAGATTCATTTCTTCCCTTATGTGGTTACCAATTTGTCACTATATAAACCCCTCCCCAATTCTCCTAAGACATACCTTAATCACTACTCCTTTTCACTCACTTGTTCTATTGTGCTCAGTTTCTCTAAAATTATCATGTTCTTGGCCGGCTGAAAGACAAGGCCACCGTGATTGGTTCATTAACCTCCTCTGGTGCAAGCACTACTCGGGGTTCTTTCGAAGCTCTTGTGAACTCTGAAGCATTGGATTTGGGGGTTCTCATAATTCTCTTTCAGCTGTTGCTATTTAGGCCATTGCTGAAGCTTAACCTTTCTCATTTCTTTGCTTGTTTAATTTGTAACTGGTTAGTATTCTTGACTCTCACAATTTATATCCATTTTCTTACTTTTTTATCATCTGAACTTTATGAACAAACTTGATTTAGTCTCCCCTGCAATCTGAACTATAATATTATGCTATCGTCATATGCTTTATTACATTCTTATTTGTCCCAATGATGTTCTGTAGTTCCCATGTTCTCTAGTATCAAATCTTCTTAAGTCCAGAACTTTAGGTTAGGCTTTAACATGAGTAGTTTGTCCTCACTATATGTATTCGATTCGAATGATTTCTGACTTTCTTAGGTGTTTCCTGATTTGCTGTGCTTATGTTAGCCGACAATTTTGCATTACTGTCTGTTACGAGCTTATATCCATGCTTTGCTTTAGTTTTTTTTTTTATGTTGAAACCTTCTTATGAAGATTGATATTTGCCCAGAATCTCGAATATTTTAAGTCTCTCATGTTAGATACTAAGTGAATTCCTGCTAACTATTCTGAACTATGGCCACAAGTTTGTTGTTTTAAACTTTCATTATAGGAACTTCTGTTTGATTACAAGACCAGTTGTGACCATGCCTTCCTTAGATTTCCATGCTAAGTCATTCATATATGAATTGCCACTAGCTAGTTTCTTTAGAATTATTCTATGACCTTACCCGTCCTGAACTTTCTTGTTTGGTTCTTTCTCCTGTAAAACACTTCTGTGTGTTATGCTCCTTATGATTAAATCCTGACTATTCTTAGAGTGTCTACCCTTGTGATGTGTCACTGTTTGGTAAATTAGGAAAGTCATCGTATGTGTTTTGGACCTATGTGTTCTTCGTATCTTTCATGCTGTGAGAATCTTCATATGACTCTCAAATGTGTGCTCTTGTTGCTATTCATGTGTTTTTGGGTGTTACTGCTAGTTGCAGTATTAAGATGAGATGACATGTTTCAACCTAATTTTGAAGTTACTTGAATAATTGGTTTGCGTAGGCTGTCACTTGTGTTGTTTGTATTTCTGTTGGTTGTTAATAAAAATGAGTAAACGAGGTAGTTGTTCCTATTGTTTGGGCCTGATTTGCTGGGCCAGCTTTGGCATGGAGGGTTAGAAGTATGTTGATAGCACTTGGAGTATGGGCCTGCCTACCACATGGAGTTCTAAGCCTATTTGAACACACAGATGTGTTACTGGGTTACTATTAAATTATTCTATTTGGGCATGTAATAACTTGTAAAAACAAATAATGGGAAATTAGTGAAAAGGGGACTGAGATATTCTTATTCTTGCATGAATGGGTAGAAAGCATGCATATAGGGTCCAAATGATCTTACTTGCTACTTGTTCGTCATGCTTTATTTTTGTACACTACTAGCTAATGGACAGCATGCCTATAGGCCCTTAACCTCGCATGTTCACTTAGAAATCATGATTTTTGACTCTAATTAACTGTTAATATTAATGCTTCCAACAAGTTTCATAACTTGTCTAGAAAAACATGGCGGTAGAATCCAATTGACCTCGTTTGCTATTTGTTCATCTTGTTTTATTTCTGCGCATACTTGCTAATAGAGAGCTTCCTATAGGACCCCCATGTTAAGTAATTGAAACTGCTTGTACCAATATATCTTTCAAACTGTGTTCTCTACATCTATCCGCCTAGAGATCATGAATATAGGGTCTGCAAACAACAATTCGCAATTGTTGTTTTGTCTAAAAACAGTCTAAGCCTGATCATTTAGAAATCTTGCCTATAGGACTCAAACGATGCAGCTTGTTCGTTTGACTATCCATGTATGAACTCCAATCCTGATTAATTATAACTGGTCGTCCATATGCCCGCCTGGTAACCATGCCTTATGATTAATTAATTTGAAACGCAACTATTCGTTTAAATTCTGATCGGAAGAGCATTTTTGTCTGACCATTCTGCTGTTGTATATCGATGTCGTTTGGTAAATTATGTGCATATGAATCTATGTGTGGAGGTAAACATGAACCCCCTTTGTGCTAAATTGGTTCCTTATATGAAGTCATATCTGTTTCTACTACATGGCCCCTAGTCTTTTAATTGTGAGCAGCCTACATTGAGTCTAGAACCATCTATATAGTAGTCCAATGCCTCCTGGACCATAGGCACGAGACGGATAGGCATGTGTAGGGGACGACTTAGAATTGAATTAGTATGCTTCAGGTAAACAACTTAAAGATAGTAATCGGGTAGCAGGAGATGATAGTCTTTGCTCGTTTGATAATATGAGCAACCCTTGTACTCAAATAGGGTTGCGATGTATTATTTATGTTGCACGGGGTGATCCTTTAGGCTTAAAAAATTAGGACCCCCCATTCTTAGGTCTAACTATTCCTTGTATATCCATTTGTTGAGAAACCTAGACTTGACTAATCTATATCTTGTAACCTCCAAAGAGTTGTACCAATTAGTTATGGACGAATCATGTTGCTTTCAAATCATTTCCTTTAAATTACAAGCATGATTTCTTTCAACTAATTGCTTCGTCCTGTTTCACCTTGAGTAGCTAATCACCTACTTAGACTCTTTACTCCCATAATTTGCATGCTCACTTAGGATAATTATTTACAATCCGATAAATCCCACATAGCTTTAAAACGGGAACCACAGTAGTGGACCCCGAAGAGTGCCTAACCCATTCTCTTTGAGGTAATTTGAGCCCTTACCCGATCTTTGGTAGCGTTGACTAGTTAAAACAGAATTATTTACAAATAGGTTCCCTAACCGACCTTAAAATCATTAGTTGGTGACTCTTCTCTTTTTAATAGAGCTGTCAGACGTCAAAACCGGCTTTCGCAAGAAAATGGGGTGCGATAGGAGTATCATCATTAACATGCCTCACAAAGGCTAAGTATGCCAAGCACCGTTTCTCAATCATCTGTTGTGCCTTCAAGAAAGACACCACCCTACTAGGAACATGACCTAGTGAACCTCTCCACTCCAACCGCGGCAACCCCGACATAGCTAATGTCACGGCCTTAGCGTGAGAATCAAGAATAGCGTGATATGGTGACAACCAATCCATGCCCAAAATCACATCAAAATCCACCATATTGAGTAACAGAATATCAACCCAAGTCTCATAATCCCCAATAGTGACAAAAGAAGAATGATAGATACGGTCTACCACAATAGAATCCCCAACATGCGTAGACACATAAAAAGGAGTGCCTAAAGAATAATGAGACACATCCAAATATGAAGCAAAATAGGATGACACATATGAATAAGTGGAACCCGAATCAAATAAAACTGATGCATCTCTATGACATACTAAAACAATACATGTAATGATGGAGCCTGATGCAACAACCTCAGTCCTACCAGGGAAAGCATAACAACGGGCTTGGCCTCCCCCTCCAGGATGACCTTTACCCGCCTGTCCTCCACCCCTAGCTGGCTGTGCAGGTGTAGTAACTGGAGCAAAAACCATAGCTTGAGTACCATGCGGAGGTCCACCCTCCTAAGTCTTTGACAATCTCTCATAATGTGCGTACTATCATCACAGTCAAAACAACCTCTCTAGGGCGTGGCTACTGGTACTTAGTCTGACCCGGTCAGCTAGAATAATCACTATAAGAACCCCGTGCAGAAGGTGCACTGAAAGATGGTTGTCCCATGTGAGTACCCAGAGGTCCTTGACTAGCCGGAGCAGCATGAGTAACCTGAAGTGCAGACTGAACTGGTCGACTGATAAAACCTCTGCCATGACGGATCTTGTCCCCAGAGTAGGAGCCCCTGAATCCTCCAAACCACGAGGCTTCTTAGCCTCCATATCCTCTCTTTCCTGACAACGGATACGCTCCAACATCCAGCAATCTCCACAACCTGTTAGAATGGAGTATCAGTCTCCAACTCCCGCGCCATCCCAAATCTGAGACCATAGCTGAGTCCCTAAATAAATATGCGGGCTCTCTATGTCTCTCTAATGGTGGAAACCAAAGCAGGTGCATGACTTAATAACTCTGCAAACCTCATAGCATACTCAAACACGGTCATAGTCCCCAGGCACAACTGCTCGAACTCGGTGAACAATGTATCATGAGAGTCTGTGGAACGAACTCCCTCAAAAAGAGATCAGTGAACTGAGCCCAAGTAAGTGGTGCTACACGAGCTGGACTACTCTCCTCATAAGCCTACCACTATCTATATGCCGGCCCCGTCAGCTAGAAATTAGTGAGGTCCACCCCGCGTACCTCTACTATGCCCAAAGTGCGCAAAATACCGTAACACTAGCCTAGAATACCCTGTGAATCGTCAAAAGTTGTGCCATTAAAAGTATGAGGAAAATACTTCTTGAACCTCTCTAGTCTCTTCTGCTCCTTGACCTCGGGCTAAACTGCGATCACGGGATGTACCGGCATAACACCTGGAGCCTGATCAACATGAGCCCTCTGCTTTAGAGTATAGGCGGCGGGGTCTAAGCTCCTCCCCGAACCTGAGAAGTAGCTGGTGCAACTGGGATCAATATCGCCTGAGCCAAAGTACAAAACATGCTCAGAAAATGTGCCAAAGTCTCTTGAAGTCCAGGAGTAGCAAAAAGTGCCTCAGGTGCTTGCTCCCCGACAAGAGCTACTGGGGGCTCCTCAGGTGCTGCAAGGGGTGTACAAATGAAACCGATAAAACGCACCAGTCCGCTAATCCGAGTCAAACCGAGAAAAAAAAATCCGACTATGGTTTGGTTTGATTGGTTTGGTGTTGGAAAAAAAATCCGCCGATATTTGGTTTGGTTTGATTTTAACTAAAAAAAGTCAAACCGAAACCAAACCAACCCGACATGATATGTATAGAAGTTTTAAATATATTTCTTACTTGAAAATATTTAATGTAGTGTAGTTTATAAATATTTCTTAAGCTTTTTCATAATTTTATCTTTTAACATATTATTTCAAGATTGGACTTATAATTTTTAGATGCTCTAATAAGTTTTATAGTCCATAAATGTTAGTGACTCAAATAAATCCTAAACTAAAATCAAATCAATACTAATGATAATAAAAGACATTAAATTCAATTGTACTATGAATGAAAATAGTGTTGGATATCTATTTTTTAATTTTTCCATGGTTTAGATAAAATGCATAACTTACTTTTATTTTAGTGTTTAGTCATGTAAATAATAGTACTTATTAGTCGTACTTATTTTAGCAACTTATTAGTAATTTTAAGTTATGTTTGTTTTCATTATGGCTTATTAATAATATTTATTTTATGCAACTTTCTCATCTTTATTGTTGTTAATTTTAGTACAATACCATGAATCATCTCATATTTATGTTATTTTATTAAAAAATACCTTATATAGTTCTGCCTTACTAGGATTAAAAAAAATATTTGAAGCACAAATTCTATGTTTTGTGCTATAAAGACTTTATGGGGAAAAATCCGAAACAACCCGAAAACCCGAAATAACCCGAGAAAACTGAGATTTAAAAATCCAACTTTTATTGATTTGGTTTGGTCTTTAGATTTAATAACCCGATATAATTGGTTTGGTTTGCTAATTAAAAAATCTGAACCAACCCGATCTATGTACACCCCTAGTTGTTGCTCTAGCAGATACCATAGTTGTAGTACGAGAACCACCTCGACCTATGCCTCTACCCCGACCCCTAGAAACACCAGCCCTAGGGAAGCATCATCAGTATCTAAAGCTCATGTCCTCACCATTTAGAAAGACAAAAGCTCAAACTCCAAAATCAATAAATCCACACAATAAGGACTGAAAGAAGTGAAATTTTCTAATAGTCTTGTAGCCTCTCAAAGATAAGTACAGAAGTCTTCGTATCGATCCGCAAGACTCTACCAAACTTGCTCATGACTCGTAGAACCTATAAACCTAGAGATATGATACCAACTTATTACGACCCATAATCCTTCACAGGAGTTGTGATGGAACCTAGTTTGTAAAACTAGGTAATCCTAAAACTTAACATTTATTTAAAACAAGAAATACATGATATGACGAAATAGAGTTTAACATAAATGCGGAGATAGGAGTAATACAGACCAAAACAGCAATACTCGACATAACTTCCCAGAACTAGGTAGTACATAATCACGAGCCCTAACCGAATACACGAGAATATCTCTAAATACAGTACTGTCTAAAATACATAAATAGTAAAAATGAATCAAGGAGAGTAACTCTGAGACCTGCATGCGGATCATGCAGGGATACCTTGAAGTCTCCGGTGTAAGAAATTCCTCACTACCGATCAGTACGGTCTGAAGTACCTGGATCTGCACATAATGTGTAGAAGAATAGTATGAGTACACCACAATCAGTTCCCAATAAGTATGTGGACTAACCTTGGTGGAGTAGTGACGAGGTTCAAGTCATTTTATACTCACTAGACAAATGACATGTGCATTGAATAAAGTAAGGAAAACTGATAGCAGAAATATAACTGAAATAGTAACAACAATCCCTTTAGAATGTGTAAAAACAACTTAGTGTAGTAAAATCCATCTTTGATAAAAAAAATATTGAATAGAGGTGATGCATGTGATAAAATGTCAAATACAACCATTAACTCATGTAAGTGCGAACCGGAAGCTTTCAGAAATAATTATGTGAATAAAACATCAACCCCGTCTCAACACAATCACAACAACAAGATGACACCCCAAAATATCACATAACATCATCAAAAGTGCAACCCTTATTACACCGCATGTGTACATAACAATGATATGCCACCTTATTTTGCCACATGTGCATATATCAACCCTTATTTCGCCACGTGAGCAGCCCGAGATAACGCCACCCTTATTTCTCCCCACGCACACAATAATAGACAAAATTGCACGGCAAAAATCTCGCGTTGACAACCAAAATCAATCCGTTCAACATATCCACGGTACCAGAAAACAATAATGCCAAGTGCTACAATATCACAACAATGGTACCAAAGTTACATCAAAGCATAAGCTCACGACTTTCAACAATAGTGCACGAGGACATAACAAATAATCATAGAAGAGGAGGGGTGGTCAATTAATATAACATGACTATGGCTAAGTCAATGAAATGATCATGATCAAATAGTCATAAAGTAATCTCAACAAGTTTGGTATAAAGTTTATTATCATATTAAGGCATATTAATAACCTACAACCTATTTTGGCCAAAGCCGCACATAGTACCCGTATACACGCTCGTCACCTCGTGTACACGTCACTTTTCACATCATAGAAATCAACGAAAATAGAGCTAGTACCTACGGGGTAATTCCCCACACAAAGTTACGCAAGATATTTACTTCTAATAAGTCATATCAATACTCTAAAAGTCCCTTCCCGCGTGAATCAACCTCCGAACGGCTTGAATCTAGCCAAAATAACTTAATAATATCAATAGAAGCCATAGAAAACAAACCCAAACAATAAAGCTAAGAACTTAGCTAAATAATACAAAGTCCATCCAAAAAGTCAACCCAAGGCTCGCACCCCAGAACTTGGCAAAACTCACAATTTCCAAATACACACACCAATACGATTCCAAATATATGTGTTTCATCCAATTCCAACCTCAAATTTACCTTCAAATCATCAAATCTCACTCTCCAAAATCATAGTCAAAAATTCCCAAATCTCACCTTAAATTCATATAAATTAGGTGTAATAATCTATGGGTAATCAATACCTAACACAAAAATAAGTAAGGGTCACTTACCCCTTTAATTGTGATAAAAAGCCCTTCAAAATTGCCTCCAACTGAGCTCCACAACTCCAAATAATAAAAAATAACCAAACTCTTCTAAATGTAAAGTCTGTGAGTGATTTTGCATGTGCGGTCACTTAACTGCATCTGCGGTGCTGCTTCTACAGTCAGAACATTGCATTTGTGATCCCCCTCTCAGCACCCGTCCTTACGCTTTTGTAGCCTCCCCCTCTCTTCTGCGGTCTTCCATCGCAAGTGTGGTCTTGCTTCTGCGTACGCCTTCCGCATCTGCGAAAACCACTGAACCCAACCAACACCACATCTGCGGTCAAATTTCCGCACCTGCAGACTCAGCCCAACCTGCCCAGTTTTGCTTTTGTGGCTCCATGTTCGCATTTGCGGACCTGCACTTGTGGCCATCCCTTCGCATGTGTGAAAGCAACAAAAATCAGAAAATATTCAGCAATCCACAAAGTCGAAAAATGATTTGAAAACCATCCGAAGCACACCAACTAATCCCAAAACATAACATGAACATATTCGAGGCCTCAAATCACATAAAACAACATCAAAACCAGGAATCGCACATCGATTCAAGCCTAATGAACTTTCAACTTCTAAATCTCATGTTGAACAATATCAATTCAACTCGGAATGAACTCAAATTTTGTGTGCAAGTCCCAAATGCTACAAAGGACCTGTACCAACTCCTGTAACCGCAATCCGAACCTGATATCAACAAAGTCAACTCTCGGTCAAACCTATCAACCTTCCGAACCTTTAACTTTCTAACATTTTCCAATTTAAGCCAAAACAATCTAGGAACCTCCAAATCCAAATCCGGACATACGCCTAAGTCCAAAACCACCATAAGAAGCTATTGAACCATCAAAACACCATTCTAGAGTCGTTTACATAAAAGTCAAACTCAGATCAACTCTTACAACTTAAGCCTCCAACTAAGGGACTAAGTGTCCCAAATCAATCTAAATTTCTCCCAAAACCACACCAACCACCTCGGCAAGTCACACAATCACAAAAAAGCATATGAAAAGCATCAAACATGGGAAATGGAGCTATAATACTCAAAACGACCGGCCAGATCATTACAAGAAACTTGATCAATGGTTTGGTTTGGTTATTGAGATTCCAAGGAAAGATTGGCTAGTGTTTGATTCGGTTATTGCATTTCATCTTTACTTGCAATTTCCTTAATAATTTACCTGATTTATTTGTACATCTTTTTAATATGCTAGATTGTTTACATAGCAGAGTACGTTAAGTTATTGTGTGCACCAAGGTTGTTTTATATGTGTTTCATGACTTGATCATATTATTGTTCTGTACTAGTTGGAATTATTAATTGTACAGGTGATTAGCGAGTATCATTTATAATTCTTGCTTCTATTACCTCGCTGAGTTTAGTTATGATACTTGCTGAGTATATGGAGTCGGTTGTACTCATACTACACTCTGCACTTAATTGTGCAGATCTAGGTGTTGGACCGAGCCACCGGTAGCTGAGGCTTATTGCTGAGTTATCTTTCGAGAGAATATCGACCGCAGTCTTGTCATCTCCTTTCATTATTTTACTATTGTCTTTCATTCAGACAATATTGTTATTTGGTATTTCAAACTTGTATTTCCATTTTAGAGCTCATGAATCTGTATTTACCAATTCTGGGGGGTTATTATATTTCGACACAGTTGTCTATATCATTGCCATTAGATTTATAATATGTTTTCTATTTCTGTTATGGTTTTCTGTTTTTGTTATGTTGGCTTACCTAGAAGTGAGTTAGGCGCCAACACGACCGGTTTGTGGTTTTGGGTCATGACAAGATGGTATTAGAGCCCTAGATTCATAGGTTCTAAGGGTCATGAGAAAGTTTAGTAGAGTCTTGCGGATCGGTACGGAGGCGTTTGTACTTATCTTTGAGAGGCTACCAAATTATTAAGAAACTTCACTTTCTTGCATTCTTGTTGTGCAGATTTGTTATTTCCAAAGTTTGAACCTTTACTCTTTTATTATCACAGATTATTAGGACACGTTCAGCTAGATCGGGTGGGAAGGCGCGAGTGCCACGAGAGGCCGGGGCTGAGGTAGAGGTTGAGGTGGGGCTCTCACTACAGCTAAAGTAGCACCTATGGAGCCACCAGTGGCTCTAGAGGAGGAGCAGGTTCCGTATACTATTGAGTTGTTGGGACCTGCTCAGACACTAGCGGTACCTATTGTTATACCTGGTCTTCAAGAGGCCTTGACTCAGATCTTGAGCGTGTGCAAGAGCTTGGCTCAGGTGGGTATGATACTAGTTGCACCCGATACCTCACAGTCTGGGGGGAGCCCAGACTCCCGCCACTGATACACCAGAGCAGCTAGCTGAGGGTTATCAGACACCAGGGGTATTATCGGTTTAGTCAGTTGTTGCTGCTCGGGCCGAGGTTGATCCATCTATGACTGATAAGGAGCCGAAGAGGTTGTAGAGATTTCAGAGGATTAATCCTCCCAAGTTTAGTGGAGGTGTTACACCCCCACACCCAAATAAAGCCTGGTAAGTGTGGATTTTAGCGCGGCCAGTTAGATGGCGATGTGTTACCGGGCAGAGGAGGCAACCTCATTTGACCACATTTTGCCAGCTATCTCACTGGGCATGACAGCCAAGGTGGGGCAACCCATTCTGCATGTGGACCCGTTAGAGATTCCTATGGTTGGTACCTATATATAAAGGCAGTAAGGCTCACTCCCTTTCATTTTTCCCAGGAGTATCACTCACTATAATTCACCAAAAACATTCTCTCACCCCCTCCCCCCACTTTGAAGTTTCAAAATAGCTTCAATTAACTACCATCACAACCGCCTAATACCAACACATACCATACCAACCCTTTACCATAGTCATATTTCATCTCAACACTCTTACAATCACATTAATAACTATCCCTACTCTCAGGAAATTCAGTCCTCTTTCCCAACCTACAACTCACATCCCACGTCAACTCTTAAAACCCATAAGAACCTAGGAGCATAGTCTCATACCCACACTCTAAGGATAGAGTACAGAAAGATTCACGGTTTCTCTAACTCCTTTTTCTTTTTTGCAGGTAACAGTTCTTATGACATGATCAACTATTTGATCTACCCTCTGTGTATGGTATTAGCAATCCCAATGCTCAATCTGCTGAGAGTACATCAAAGGTCACACGCATGCCATAATTTGGCTGTCACATTTGACCAGAGTCTTCTAAAAGAATGCAGTTTGAACAAAACTAGAGGATCAGACCTCATGTGCCCAACTAAAGTTCCATGCACATTCTTTTACAAATAATAGAACATGACCCCCTAGCTTTTCTCACAAGTCATTTCTCACCTCTTACCTCATCTCTCAGAACCCACAATAACTTAAGAGCAGAACTTCACAGTTACATTCACAGGAAAGAGGACACAACAGTACATAGCTTACAACAGATTTACACAGTTTGCAGAACCACAGATTTGGAAGATGAGTATCTTGCCTTTATTCCTTAGGAGGAGGTCGATGGGTAACTCCTACTTCTAACCTGTCTATTGAATTTTAGATGTACAATTGGCAAACCTAGATCATTGGTGAATTTTCAATGTGTGGTATCAGCATTTCAAATACTCATCCTTTTGAAAGTGCATCAATCCTCCTGGGAATGCCAATTTGATCATGCCACTTTGGATCACATACTACAGTCGGACATGACTGTCATGTTTTTTGGGGACAAATCTAGGGATTCAAACCTAGCTATCCAATATGGTACAACAATCAGCAGCTTCTAGGTGACTTCCTCTGCACATTCAAGAAACAAAAAATCACTACACCTGGTCTCACTCACCAGTGGTTCAGACTATTTTCTTCAGTAAATTGGATTCAGTTCTACATGAATACACTATTGAGCCTCACTACTGGAAAATTCAGAGGGCACAACACATTCAGCCACAGACACACCTCTAGTTCTTTATCTTCTCTATCAATATCATCACACACAGATAGCTTGCCTCCACCTCCTCTTTGAATGCCTGCATGCCTATCTTCACCTTAGCTTTTCTTGTTAAAGCTATGATGAAGATATGCCTTTTGTGTTATAGAAACTTTCCTCCTGTATGTTTGTATATTAGGTTTTTGTCATGGTTTCTTGAAAGTTTGCTCAGTTGTTAGGTGTAGGATCTATTGTATATGGAAGAAGTCCTTCAATTTTTATTGCATAGTTGACCTAGGTTTCATCTATTTTTGTTCTTTGGATCCAATTTCCTATCAAAAAAAGGTAGGCACATGGTAACCAGCTTATAGGTCTAACTTCACATAGTCTGCAGGATTCAATTGATTGTCATGCTTGGACAATCAATTGGCATTCCACCATAGGATTGGAGGTAAGGTACATGTCCCCATCCATTAGTGTACTCTTTATAACCCTAGGCACAATGCCTAGTGGATTTGACTAAAACAATAGATTCAATTGAATCGGAAGACGATTATGTTAAGATTTAGCTCAAGGATACTGGGAATCGATGGTTGTAACATATGTCATCTGGTGGTGTTAGTTGTGGAGATCCTTTAGAGGCAAAGTTAACCATCATAAACTTAGTTAGTTCAGCCATAAGGTAAGTAGGGAAACTTCCTTTCTTGGCATGAGCTAGTGTAAGTCTCCCCTTCCTTTTGAATGAATTCTGCATTGTAAGGTCTTTTAGTTATAAGCTCCTTTCAATAATTTTGTCTTGTTCTTGTACTGTCTCGCTAGTAGCATTTCTCGTGAAGTCTAAAAATATTCCCAGTTGGTATCCTGCGGTCGAAAAGCATGATTCGCTCTAAGTATAAACTTAATGTCTCTTGAAGTTGATTCTGCATTTTACTTATGTATATATGTATCTATTTTACTTTACCAAGCTGCGCTATAATCGGCTGGGTATGGCACCTATTGTGCAACCACTAATCAGTTGGGTATAATGAGAAATATTATCGAGCCCTTATGTGGCCGGGTATGATGGTGTGAGAAGTGAGGTTACCGAGCCCTATGTGGCCAGGTATGACTGATTCCTCTATGAGGCATGGTATGGAGAGATCTGCGATGTGAGGATACCAAGCCCTCTTGTGGTTGGGTACAACCGAGTCCTCTACAAGGCCGGGTATAGAGTGATAAAATATGCCCCAAAGAAGGGCTGAATATATGTATAAATATGTATAGTATAAACTAATGCATGGCCCAATGGGTGGCTTGGGTTCAAAAGAGTTGCATACATTTATGATTCATGGTTCATAGTCTCCACAATTTGATTTACGCCCCGGTGGATTATCCTCGGTGTTTGGGATGGGATTATGTACTCATATCTCTTGATTTATGTCTCTAATTTACATGTTTAGCCTTACATACTCAGTATATTTTCCATATTGATGCCCTTCTCTTTTGGGCGTTCTGTTCATGTCCACAGGTACAGATAGATCCGGTGACGTTCCTCCCTACTAAGGTGTTGTTCCAGCTAATTTGGGCTCTCCACTCCTTCGGAGTAGCTGTTCATAAGTCAATAGGTATTGAAGCAGATGTCATAAAGGTTTTGGGTACGGTGGGGCCCTGTCTTGACCAAGTTGTGTAATATGTATATATCTTTTCGTACTCTTATAGGCTTACAAACTAGTGTTTCTATTTGGCTGCATGTAATGGTCGGGTATGACAATGTTGGTGACAGTAATAGTCATGTAGATAATGCCAATGTTTGTTTTGATAATCAATTGTACACATGTTAATTCTAGTATTGTTACTCGGAGGCCTCAGTGTGTGGTGGTCGCACCTCCCAAGTTTAGGGTGTGATAGGAGGAGACTCAGAGGATGCTCAGAGTTTTTTGGATTGGTGCCATCAGATTCTTCACACAGCGGGTATTATGGATACCAGTGGAGTTGACTTTATTACTTTCCAACTGACGTGAGTGGCCTACAGATGGTGGCAGGCCTATGAGTCAGGCAGACCAACTAGTGCAACACCACTTACATGGCATCAATTCTCAGTTATCTTCTTAGAGAAGTTTGTTCCACAGACTCGTATAGAGTTGCGTAAGGACTTTGAACAGCTACGATAGGAGGGTATGACTGTGACCTAGTATAAGATGAGATTCATGGATTTGGAATGTCATGCAAGTATGGTTGGTTCCTACTAAGAGGGAGTAGATCAAGAGGTTCATTGATGGCCTCAACTATGGTCTACATTACAGTTTGGCTCGAGAGGCCAAGACGGATGCTAGGTTTGACCAAGTTGTTGAGATCGATGGGCACTTGGAGCATGTTCACAGGCTTTAGCAAGAGGAGCGGGAGGGCAAGAGGGCCCGTGGTTCAGGTGGTTTTCGTGTTGCCTCTTCTGGAGGTCAGTCACATTATAGCAAAGGTCGTCCTTTTAGGCCAGCTCAGGCAGCTCGTTATATTCCTCGGTGTTCATCAGTTAGCCATAGTTCATATAGTACTCAACCATTTTAGTCATCATTCATTGTGTTGCCGGCACAAAGTCCTTACCATGCTCCATCTTCTCAGGGTTCCACATGTAGTTATTCGGTTTATCAAGTTCAGCAGCCTCGTAGGAGAGGTTTGTTCAAGTGTGGAGACTTGAGTCATTTTAAGATGGATTACCTCAGACTTCTGAGTAGGGTCCGATAACAGAGCTCGCAGCCTATGGTTTTAGTGCCAGTATCTTCACCACCCGCACAGCCAGCTAGGGGTGGGGCTTAGTCAGTTCGAGGTTTCCCTAGAGTATATCAGCCCTATCTTGATTCCTTCGTCATAGATTTCATTGATGATATATTGGTGTATTCTCGTAGCCGGGAGGATCATGAGCATCATTTGAGGATCGTGCTCCAAACTTTAAGGGAGAAAAAGTTAGATGCTAAATTCTCCAAGAGCAAGTTTTGGTTAGACTTGGTGGCATTCTTGGGCCACGTGGTGTCCAGTGAGGGGATTAAGGTAGACCAAAGAAGATTGAGGCAGTTTAGGGTTTTCCTAGACCGTCTACTGCTAATGAGATCCGTAGTTTCCTTGGGTTGGTTGGGTATTATCGCAGTTTTATGAAGGGTTTTTTATCTATAGAAGCCCCATTAACTAGATTGATGCAGAAGGGTTCCCCATACAAGTGGTCTGATGAGTGTGAGGAAAGCTTTTAGAAGCTCAAGACTACCTTGACTACAACTCCAGTTCTAGTTTTTCCTTCGAGATCGGGTTCTTATACAGTCTATTGCGATGCTTCACGGATTGGCATTTGGTGGGTGTTGATGCAGGAGGGTAGAGTGATTGCTTATGCTTCACGTCCGTTGAATCCCCTGAGAAGAACTACCCAGTTCACGATTTAGAGTTAGCATCCATTGTTCACGCACTCAAGATTTGGAGGTATTATCTTTTTGGCGTGTCTTGCGAGGTGTTCACACATCATAAGAGTCGGCAATACCTATTCAAGAAAAATGATCTGAACTTGAGGCAAAAGAGGCGGTTAGAGGTACTAAAAGACTATGATATCACCATTCTTTATCACCCAGGAAACGCCAATGTGGTAGCCGATGCTTTGAGTAGAAATGCTGAGAGCATAGGGAGTCTTGCTTTTATTCCAATTTGGGAGAGATTGTTAGCATAGGATGTTTAGGCTTTAGCCAATCAGTTCGTGAGGTTAGATATTTCGGAGTCCAGCAGGGTACTTGCTTGTGTTGTATCACACGTCCTTATTTGAGCACATCAAGGAGCGTCAATATGATGATCCCTACCTGCTTAACCTAAGGTACACGGTGCAACACGGTAATGCTAAGGAGGTAACTATTAGAGATGATGGAGTGTTGAGACTTCAGGGTCGGATCTGTGTTCCAAATGTGGATGGGTTGCGAGGGTTGATTCATGAGGAGGACCATAGTTCACGGTATTCCATTCATCCGGGGACCGCGAAGATGTATCATGATTTGAGGCAGCACTATTTGTGGCAGAAGATAAAGAAGGATATTATTGAGTATGTTGCTCGGTGTTTGAACTGTCAGCAAGTAAAGTATGAGCATCAAATAACGGGTGGTCTACTTTAGAGGCTTGATATTCAAGAGTGGGAGTAGGAGCGTATCACTATGTGTAAGGCCCTGTAAATTTTACCTAACACCCAGGGTTTCGTGGTGTCGTAATAGACTTATGTTCTGACGATTTTAGAGTTGTGATACAGACCTTTTAGGTTGAACAGCGCATTGGGGTGTTGAAGAAATATTTTGGAAGTGCAGGGCATTTCTGCGGTCCATTTTGCGATTGCAAAACTAATCTGCGGACCGTAGATCTATCGTAGATTGAAGAAGAAACATAGGCAAAATTTTAGACCATTATGCGGTCGCATAATCATCATTATACGGCCGCATAACCCATCGCATACTCAACATGAAATTTTCTGGAGGGGAGTTCTGCGGCTTATTATGCGATCGCAGAATTGGTCTGTGGACCACAAACCGGTCGCATAATGAGGCAAACTTGCCCAGTTCCAGAGGGCCATTGTGCGGTCCATTTTGCAGACCGCAGAAATGTTATGCGGTCGCATATGCGACCGCAGATCTATGTCGGGGCTTCATTTTTCTATTTTTTTTACCCGACCCTATTATGATTAAAAGCCTTTGGGGCTCATTTTGAGAGAGAAATATGATATTTTAGAAAGAAGGGGGAGTGTTTTAGAGAAAGAGAAGGAGACCCTGGGCTAATTGTTCATCAATTCTTGCTCAAGACTTGGAGAATTCACAAGGAAAACTCACAAGGTCTTCATCCAAGAGGTAAGGTTCTAACCATAGTCTTCAATTTCGAGTTTAGGTAGAAGATGGGTAACTGGGAGCATGATTCTTCAGTAGGAGAGTTGTTTATTTTATATGCATGTACCATCAAGGGTAGTGGGAAGATTGTTGAGCTCTTTTGGGTAAACTTTGGGTAGTGGTATGAAAGAATCCACCATAGGAGGACCTTGAAACATTAATGCACTCCTAATGTTTGATAAAATGCTCAAGTGAGCTAGAACTATGAACTCTCTCCCAATTTGTGTTAAATTTTTCTATATTTTTAAATAGATCGACGAGGCTAAGAATTCTGGAATATTGTAGTAATTTAAAAAGCTCGAGGCGAGGTATCTTGGCTAAACTTCTCTCTTAGAATTGAATTCCCACGATGATCTTGTAAGTCCCGAGTTGTCCATTATGAATCTTTTCTGAATAAGTTTGGTGTTAGATGATGTATATATATGAATATGTTCAAAATGTGTTTCGAAATATTCTTATCATATTGTGATATTCTTCGTAAGAGTATTTGAAGTATGAGTATGTAGTAAAATATTGTGACTTCAAGTCAAGTCCAAATGAAAGTGTTCACACCAAATTGTATAAGAAATCACCTCTGCCTAAGACCTTAATTTGCTCATGTATGTATTTAAAATCGTAATTTGAAAGGCCTTGTTGTTGATTATCCATGATGATGTTTGAAAGTGAAATAGTGAGCATGAATTATGAAGTACGACCAATGTGCCAAGAATGATATTGAATTATGGCCAATGATGTCAATAAAATGAATGACATGTAAAAGAATATGAATTAAGTGATAAATACTTTTAATAATAAATGCCTTGGGAGTATCATTTAGCCACCGAGGAAGGGTAGGTCGGAACAACCTAACCCCGAAACTACATGTGCCGGTGTAGGAGTGATTAAGGGGTAAATCCACGTGTTAATGTGATGAGACTGTTTCCCCTTCTATGGGATGAGATTGGTGTGTTGAGATGTTTCCCCTTAAATGGGATGAGATTATTTCTAGCGAGATGTGATGTGATATTGACCCATACGGCATTGTGGTGAGACGGCTTAGCCGATCGGGCTGAGATCGGATGCCATGCTGCGCACATGGTGGTATTGTGAGTATATGTCTCGGGGTGAGACAGCTTAGCCGATCGGGCAGAGATCGGACTCTGTGCTAAAACACGGGTGTGTATCGGTGCTAAAGATCTCTCAACTTAAATTATTGAAACCTATTTGAAGTTTACCTTTCCCCTAATTTGACACCTTGATACTGTTTGAGTCTCTTATTGATTTCATGTTTTATTCTCCGTTTACTGTTCCTCGTTCTATTGAGAGGATTTTTAGTTTTACATACTAGTACTATTCCATATGTACTAACGTCCCTTTTGCTGGGGGCACTGCATCTTTAAGGATGCAGGTGGTTTCATAGCAAGTGGTATCGATCAGTGATAACAGCACATCCTCTCCTCTGCTGATTTGGTGAGCCCCACTTCATTTTGGTGTCCTGTATCTTTTATCCTTTGTACATAGCATTTTGAGGTATAGTCGGGGCCTTGTAGCCGTCACTATCATATCACTCTTTTGTTCCCGTTAGAGGCTCCGTAGACATAGTGTAGGTTGTATCTATTTTTGGGAAGGTTAAATTAAAAATGTTGTAATCGTATCATCTGTTCCACTTTAACTGTGATTGTACAATGTACTATTTTGAGACTTGTTAATCTCATATCTAATGGAAATGAACTAGTGTTTTCACATGACCTCTTACTGTCTATTTCATGAAATGCATCCTTCTTGAGTTGGGTAGAAGGTATTATAAAGGCTTTCTTGACCGAGGTATCTCGGTTGAGCGCCGGTTGCGCTACCCGAGGTTGGGGCGTGACACTATGAATTTTGTAGTTGGTCTTCCATGGACCTTGAGGAGATTTGATGTAGTATGGGTTATTGTGGAAAGACCGACCAAGTCTACACACTTGATTCCAGTCATGACTACCTACTCTTTAGAGCATTTGGCTCGAGATTTAACTTCGTGAGATTGTGCGCCTTCATGGTATTCCCATGTCTATTATGTTAGATCGAGGCATACAGTTTACATCGCATTTTTGGAGAGCAGTACAGTGTGAGTTGGGCACACAGGTCGAGCTAAGTACAACATTTCATTCCTAGATGGACGAGCAGTTCGAGCGTACTATTCAGATTTTGGAAGACATGTTTCGAGCCTGTATCATTGATTTTAGAGGATCATGGGATCATTTTCTACCACTAGCAGAGTTCGCCTATAACAACAGCTATCAGTTGAGTATCCATATGGCTCCTTATGAGGCATTATATGGGAGGCGGTGTCATTCTCCGGTTGGTTGGTTTGAGTCTGGGAGGCAAGGTTATTGCGCACTGATTTGGTCCGCGATTCTTTGGAGAAGGTGAAGTTGATTCAGGAGCGACTTCATATAACACAATCCAGGCAGAAGATTTATGCGGACAAGAAGGCTCGTGATATGGCATATATGGTGGGTGAGAAGGTTCTACTCAGAGTTTCGCCCATGAAGGGTGTGATGAGGTTGGGGAGGAAGGGAAAGTTGATCCCTAGGTATATTGGTCTATTTGAGGTGCTTGGGAGAGTTGGAGAGGTGGCCTACAGACTTCCCTTCCTCCTAGTCTATTGGGAGTTGACCCAGTGTTTAATGTTTCCATGCTCCGGAAATATTATGTGGATCCGTCACATGTTTTGGACTTCAGCACGGTGCAATTGGATGAGGATTTGACTTATGATGTGGAGTTGGTGACCATTTTTGACCGGCATGTTCGAAAGTTGAGGTTGAAGAATATAACATCGATGAATGATCATTGGAGAGGTCAACCGGTCGAGGAGGCTACTAGGGAGACCGAGCGGGAGATGTGGAGAAGATATCCTCACATTTTTGAGACTCCGGGTATGATTCTAGACTCATTTGAGGATGAACGTTTGTTTAAGATGGGGAAAAAGTAACGACCCTACTGGTTGTTTTGAGTATTTTAGAAATGTTTCCCCTATTTGATGCTTTACATAAGTGTATTTGTGGTTACGTGATCAGTCAAGGTAGTTGGTTTTGTTTCGAGGAAGTTTTGGATTGAATTGGGACACTTATTCCCAAGGTTAGATGCTTAACTTGTAAGAGTTGATCATAGTTTGACTTTTGTGTAGACGACCTCGGAATGGTATTTTGATGGTTCCAATAGCTTCATATGGTATATTTTTAACTTTGATGTATGTCCGGATTTGGATTTGGAGGTTCCTAGGTTGTTTTGGCTTGAATTGGTGAAAGTTGGAAAGTTGAAGGTTTGGAAAGTTCATAGGTTTGATCGAGAGTTGACTTTGGCAATATCGGGTTCGGATTGTGGTTCTGGGAGTTGGAATAGGTTCGTTTTATCATTTGGGACTTGCATACAAAATTTGAGGTCATTCTGAGTTGTTTCGTCTTATTCGGCATAAGTTTTGAATTTGGAAATTTGGATTAGTTCCTTAAGCTTGAATTGAGGTGCAATTCATGTCTTCGAAGTTGTTTTGTCTGATTTGAGGCCTCGGGTAGGTCCGTGTTATGTTTTGGGATTGGTTGGTGTGATTGGACGGGGTCCCGGGGTCCTCGGTTGTGTTTCAGATGGGTTTCATACCATTTCACCATATTTTGGATTGTTGATTGCTGAGGTCTAGTTTCCTTCTTCGCGATTGCAAAAAGGCAGTCGCGTTCGCGGAAGGCTGGAGTGGGCAGGGCAGTTGCCCTTCCACGCGATCGTGATGGGGCTCCAAATTCGCGAAGCGGCTGGGAGCTAGGAGGGGTTTGTCCTACACATTAGTGTGGTTTAGGTCGAGTTCGCATAGGGTGAGGAAGGTTCTTCATCGCGTTCGCGATTGTTTGCTCGCGAATATGAACACGAAGTTGTTTTCTGGGCTGGTGACTTTTTGTCCTTCCCAATTGCGATGAGGGCCGCAATCACGATGTGTATGCCTGGGCAGATTATTTAAGTACTCTATTTCGAGGCTTTTGGTTGTTTTATCACAATTTGAGATATAGAGCTCAGATTTGGGCGAATTTGGAGGGGATTTTCACGATTTGGATTGGGGTTAAGTATTATTTACTCGAATTTGTTCATTATTCATGATTACAACCTTTAATTTAGCATTTGATTGATGAATCTAAGGGAAGAAATTGGGATTTTAGTTTTTAAAAAAATTCTAAAGTAAAAATTGATAATTTGAGGGTCGATTTTAGGTCGGATTTGGCTGAAACACATATATTTGGACTCGTATCAGAATGGGTATTCACAATTTTTGAGTTTTGTGAGGTTCCAGAGTGCGAGCCCGAGGTTGACTTTGTATAATTGATTCACGATCTTAGCCTTACTATTTGGAATTATTTCCTATGGCTTTTATTGATGATATAAAGTTATTTTTGCTAGATTCGAGTCATACGGAGGTTGATGCATGCGGGATGGGCTTTTTAGAGTACGAATTTAGCTTGTTTGAGTTAAGTATCTCACCTAAACATGATTGAGGCACTAATTACCTGAGTTATTTGTGATAGCTACGTGCTATGGGTGGCGCACGCTTATGGGGTTGAGCCCATGTGCGTCCACCGAGTATTATTCATGCTCGGGGTAGTGCTTAGGCTATGATATGCCTTGGATTGGTTGCTAAGCTTAATGTTGTGATGTTTATTATATTTGCCAAAATTTGATGAGCGCAAAATACAACACAAAATTGATGCTCTCTAGCCAAAGCTAGTATAATATAATTATCGTCTCCACGGGGATTGGATTTAAATAATGCTCTAGTAATTCCTAGTTTAACTGCTATTTAGGATGATCAAAACTTGATTGGAATGATTACGAATTATGATTAACTACTAAAGTAAAGCAATTGACAATTGACTACAAAGAATTAGAGATTAGCAGAGTTGGTTTCTGTTCGATGTGAGAAATAATGGTTTTGATATAGTCGGTGCAAGGTTGTTATTCTGGATATGATCCTATTATATTTCACTCTTGAGGTTCTATCGGTTCCCACGAATTCGATAGGTGATTAGCTTATACTTCTGATTTAGACTCCTCTCTCGATTAAATCTGAATCTTTCAAATAAACTAATGTGAAGTGCGGTGAAACTTGCAAGAATCTATTAGTAGGAATGATCTAAGAGAAACTTCTCGCGAATATTTCTCAATCTTAATTTAAACGGTAACTCATAAAGCTCTCTCGATTACTTCAAAGAATCACCAAAATAAACTAAGGCATACGCTGCAATAAATTTCAAAAAGATGTTCCTCTTTCGATTAAACACTATAAAGAATAAAATTACAACTATATTAAAGCTCCTCCAATAAATTCAATCAATTAAACACTAGTCAAATGCATAAACAACAACCAAGTAACAAAATCATGTCAAACCCTAAGGTAAACTACTACATAGATATGGAGAAAGTCATCACAAATAGAATTAAAGAGTAAGAAAATATCAATCTAACGTTATGTCACGACCCAAAATCCAACTAGTCGTGATGGCACCTAACCCAACCCACTAGGTAAGCCAATTAACAACTAACCAATTCCAATGAAATTAATAAGGCAATTAATTAAAAGAAAAATATCTGAAACTGATACATTCCCCAAGGAGTGGTAATACAAATCATGAGCTTCTAAGATTAGAATTTACAAAGGTGGTATGAAATAAATACATTATCTGTTCGAAATGTACATAAAAAGATTTTTATAAATCTAAGGCTACCATGAACAAGAGGCAGCTACAACCTGAACGCATGTACATCTTCAATTCCAGCTACCATCGATCACAGCAACATCAGCAACCAACATCTGCACGCAAGGTGCAGAAGTGCAGTATGAGTACAACCGACCCCATGTACTCAATAAGTAACAAACCTACCCTTAAGTTAAAAGTAGTGACGAGTTGGAACAAAGGTCGGGTCAAACACTAATAGCCAACAATAGTCCATAACAACGTAAAGCAAGTAACAAAAGAAGTAACTCAGAGATAAAATGCTCAGCATAATCATGATTTCTGAAAATAGTTTTGCCTTTCAAGTATATCAGTGAAAACCCAAGTCATTTACCGAAGTTGCCAAAAATATGAGTAAGTTTGAAAACAGTAATTTTCCCAAAAATCCTTTCAACAATAAATAAGATGTTTCATTTTCTTTCCAGATAGCCAGTGTAAAATGCATCACTATGCCCATATGTCAATATGTGAGAAGTCATGAATGACGTGATACCGTACAGCATGAGGAAAATACATCTCTATGCATATATGTCATGTGTGCATGTCAATGCAATGTATCTCAGAGATGAACTCATGTACTCACACTCTCAGAGTACTCAACCTCACTGTCTCATACTTTCCACTCATCATGCCCAATCATTCAGTATTGTATATGGCCAATCCGACCCAGGGAAGATCCATCCCGGAATATATACATCAACTGACCATCAGTCACTCAGTACTGAGTAGGGCCAATCCAGCCCATGGGGAAGATACATCCCTAGGTATAAATGCTTCGGACAAGATCCATGTCTAGGGAAGATCCATCCCTCAATATAAATCAACCGTTGGGGGTGTGTGCAGACTCCGGAGGGGCTCCTTCATCCCAAGCGCTATAAACCGCACGGACAACTCACGTGCCATAGTATCAATATCCACACAATCAGGCCCTCGGCCTCACTCAGTCATCGATATCTCCAGTCTCTCGGGCTCACAATGCCATGAAACTAGCCCAAAATGATGATATGATGTATCAATATATAGCAGGAGAGACTGAGATATGATATGAAATGAATGAACATGACTGAGTATGAAATTGCAATGTAAGCAAATAACTCAACAGCAGTAATGACCTCAATAAGTCCCAACAAAATAAGCATGTGGCCTAGACATGATTTCTAACATGGATCACAGCTCAATAGCTCTACTACGTAGAGAATTCATGGTTACAGATAAGGTCAGGTAACTACACAATACCACTGAAATAATGGAGTTACGGTTCACACGGTGCACGCCCACAAGCCCGTCACCTAGCATGTGCGTCACCTCAACACAAAACGCATAACACGTATATTCAAGTTTAAAACCCTCAACACCAAGTTTAGACGTGTTATTTACCTCGAACAAGAAAAATGCAATACCGAGTAGGCCAAGTGATGCTCCAAAAATTCCATCTCGTGCATACCGACCTCCAAACACCTCGAAACCCAATCCACATGGTGAAAATTGCTTCAAGAATCGCCTCAATTCAAGATCCATAGCTCCAAAAATTCTAAAATGGCTGAAATCCCCGAAATAGAGTACTTATAATTCTGCCCAGGCATCCCTCTTACGCGAACGCGAAAAATCCATCGCGTTCACGATGAACAAAATTAATATGCCACCAAAATGCTCTATGTGTTTGTGGCACAAGCCTCGTGAACGCGATACACACAGAAGACAGAACTACGTGAATGCGGTAGAAGGGTCGCAAACGTGAAGAAGAGGCCATCGACTGCCCAGCTCAGCCATACACTATGCGAACACGTGAATACATGCAGAATGCGATGCACAATCTGCAGCAAGCTATGCGAACAGGTCTGAGTACTCTCGAACGCGAAGAACAACTTCTCCCAGCCTTCAAACAAGTCTACGCGAATGTAGACAGCTAGTCGCGATCGCAATGAAGAATTGTGACACCAGAAATCAGCAGAACACAGCAGTGCCAAAATTATCCAAAATCCGTCTGATCCTCACCCGAACCCCTCGGGACCCCGTACGAATATACCAACAAGTCCCGAAACACAACACGGACCTACTCAAGGCCTCAAATCACACCTAACAATAACGAAACAACAAATCGCACCCCAAATCAAACTTGATGAACTTTGAACTTTTCAACTTTCATAACTCGTGTCGAAACATAGCAAGTCCCAAATGAAATAACGAAGCTATTCCAACTCCCAGAATCACAATCCGAATCTGATATCCTCAACGTCAACTTCGGTCAAACTTATGAACTTTCCAAACCTTCAAATTTCCAATTCTCACCAATTTGTGCCGAAACCTTCTAGAAACATCCAAATGCAAATCCGTGCATACGCCCGAGTCCAAAATCACCATCCAGACCTATCGGAACCATCACAACCCCAATCCGAGGTGAAATACAAAATAGTCAAACTTGGTCAACTCTTCCAACTTAAAGCTTCAACGATGAAATTCATTCTTCCAAAATCAATTTCGAATAACGTGAAAACCAAAACTGACTATTCACATAAGTCATAATACATCATACGGAGCTACTCATGCCCGTACACTACCGAGCGAAGTGCAAATGCTTAAAATGACCGGTCGGGTCGTTACATCCTCCCCTACTTAAACATATGTTCGTCCTCGAACGTGCCTAGAGTTGTTCCAAAGTTTCCAAACCGCCGTGTAACCTTACCTTGCACATTCCCGGGGGTCATCCCATGTCACCCTATTCAATCAAAAGTAGTGACGAGCTGGAACAAAGGTCGGGTCCACCACTAATAGCCAACAACAGCCCATAACAACGTAAATCAAGTAATAAAAGAAGTAACTCAGAGATAAAATGCTCCTTAATCATGATTTCTGAAAATAGTTTTGCCTTTCAAGTATATCAGTGAAAACCCAAGTCGTTTACCGAAGTTGCCAAAAATATGAGTAAGTTTGAAAACAGTAATTTTCCCAAAAATCCTTTCAACAATAAATAAGATGTTTCATTTTCTTTCCAGATAGCCTGTGTAAAATTCATCACTATGCCCATATGTCAATATGTGTGAGAAGTCATGAATGACGTGATACCATACAGCATGAGGAAAATACATCTCTATGCGTATGTCATGTGTGCATGTCAATGCAATGTATCTCAGAGATGAACTCATGTACTCACACTCTTAGAGTACTCAACCTCACTCTCTCACTTTTCACTCATCATACTCAATCACTCAGTACTGTATATGGCCAATCAGGCCCAGAGAAGATCCATCCCGGAATATATACATCAACAGACCATCAGTCACTCAGTACTGAGTAGGGTCAATCCAGCCTGTGAGGAAGATCCATCCCCAGGTATAAATGCTTCGGACAAGATCCTTGTCTAGGGAAGATCCATCCCTCAATATAAATCAACCGCTGGGGGTGTGTGCAGACTCCGTAGGGGCTCCTTCATCCCAAGCGCTATAAACTGCACGAACAACTCACGTGCCATATTATCAATATCCTCAAAATCAGGCCCTCGGCCTCACTCAGTCATCAATCTCTCCAGTCTCTCAGGCTCACAATGCCATGAAACTAGCCCAAACTGATGATATGATGTGTCAATATGTAGCAGCAAAGGCTGAGATACGATATGAAATGAATGAACATGACTGAGTATGAAATTGCAATGTAAGCAAATAATTCAACAGTAGTAACGACCTCAATGGGTCCCAACAGAATAACCATGTAGCCTAGACATGGTTTCTAACATGGATCACAGCTCAATAGCTCTAGTACGTAGAGATTTCATGGTTACAAATAAGGTCAGGTAGCTACACATTACCACAGAAATAACGGAGTTACAGTTCACACAGTGCACGCCCACACGCCCGTCACCTCAACACCAAACACATAACATGTATATTCAGGGTTCATACCCTCAGCACAAAGTTAAGAAGTGTTACTTACCTCGAACAAGCCAAATCCAATACCGAGCAGGCCAAGCGATGCTCCAAAAATGCCATCTCACGCGTACCGACCTCCAAACGGCTCGAAACCCAATGCACATGATGAAAATTGCTTCAAGAATCACCTCAATCCAAGCTCCATAGCTCCAAAAATGCTAAAATGGCCGAAACCCCCGAAATAGAGTAATTATAATTCTGCCCAGGCATCCCTCTTACGCGAATGCGGAAATTCCATCGCGTTCGCGATGAAAAAAATTAATCTTCCACCAAAATGCTCTATGCGTTTATGACACAAGCCTCGCGAACGTGATCCATACAGAAGACAGAACTACGTGAATGTGGTAGAAGGGTTGCGAACGTGAAGAAGAGGCCATCGACTGCCCAGCTCAGCCATACACTACGCGAACGTGTGAATACATGCGCGAACGCGATGCACAATCTGCAGCAATCTATGTGAACACGTCTGAGTACTCGCGAACGCGAAGAACAACTTCTCCCAGCCTTCAAAATATTCTATGCGAACGCATACAGTTAGTCGCGATCGCGATGAAGAACTGTAACACCAGAAATCAGCAGAACACAACAGTGCCAAAATGATCCGAAATTTGTCTGATCCTCACCCGAGCCCCTCAGGACCCCATCTGAATATACCAACAAGTCCCGAAAAACAACACAAACCTACCCAAGGCTTCAAATCATACATAACAACAACGAAACGACAAATCGCACCCCAAATCAAACTTGATGAACTTTGAACTTTTTAACTTTCATAACTCGTGCTGAAACATAGCAAAATAACCTGGAATGAACCGAAATTTTGCACACAAGTACCAAATGACATAACGAAGCTATTCCAATTCCCAAAATCATAATCCGAATCCGATATCCTCAAAGTCAGCTTCCGGTCAATCTTATGAACTTCCCAAACCTTCAAATTTCCAATCCTCGCCAATTTTTGCCGAAACCTTCTAGAAATATCCAAATGCAAATCTGGGCATACGCCCGGGTCCAAACTCACCATCCGAACCTATCGGAACCATCACAACCTCAATCTGAGGTTAAATACAAAATAGTCCAACTCTTCCAACTTAAAGCTTCAACGATGAAATTCATTCTTCCAAATCGATTTTGAATAACCTGAAAACCAAAACCGACGATTCACATAATTCATAATGCATCATACGGATCTAATCATGCCCGTAAACTACCGAGCAAAGTGCAAATGCTTAAAATGATCGGTCAGGTCGTTAAACGTTACAATCCAAACTCCTGTGTTGAATTGATGTAAAGATGATGAAATCTTGTGTCTTGTAGCCTCCAGTGCTCTTCAAAAGCTTCCAAGGTCAATAGTCCTCTAAAAATCATGTTTTTGGTGCATTTATACCATGTAGGAAGGGGGCCCCGGATGAAACTATCCTTTTTAAACTAAAGTAGGAGAAATACTCAATAAAATTTGCACATGCGTGGCGCATGGCTTGCCTCCCCATGCAGTGCGCCTGTGGAGAAGTTAAGAGAGTTGATTTTTACACTCTATAGGAATTATGCACTAGTGCCCCCGCACCCCGCAGCGCATGGCGCGACGCGGTAGTGCATTTTTTAGAGTAATCTTTTTTTCTCACTTTTTGACTTCCAGACTTGGTCCTCGACCCCCCGAACGTGATCCCGGCTTAATTTCTTGGTCTTCTACTCATATGTCAAAGCTCCAAAATATCCATTTTATCTCCAAACGTGTTTCTCCACTTGAAATCACATCTTTCACAACATAACACACGTAACAAGTACAAAATATTAGCAATTAGGATCAAATACAATCAAATTGTAGTAACTAGAGTGCAAAATGTAGCTAAAACGTGAGCTCCTAGCCTACCATCAACACCCCACATTTAAACCATTGCTCGTCCCCGAGCAATCAAACTACGCTTCACATAGAGATGACATTTTCATCAAACAACTTCCCTAACCCATCATGCCAAGAATATTTAAAACATACTAAGCACCCTATCGTAACATCTTAGCCACAAGACTCGACTCACAAGCAACACATATTTTCTTCAAAACCCATAGAGGCCAAAGACATTACCTTTCCTTCACAAGTCATATGCCCTCACACAATCAATAGAGAGTAGTTCCACACACAATAAAGTTCAAGAATAATAAGGAATTCAAGATATAAAGAATTCACTCACTCTTAGAAATAAAATTCATGTGCCACAGAAAACATACCATAGGCTTGCCCGTAGTGTATACTCTACTAATTTGAGTTCATTCAGTCAAGGATCAAGTAGGACTTTAATTGGTTGTAATGTAGGCTGGGGGACAGGTAGGATACATATAGATAATAATGACTACACCTCCCTAAGCACTTTAATACATATACATTAACACTTCAAACCCCACACTTATATGGAACCAAAACCCAACCTTTACACATAATAGCATCAAGCTCCCAATATCTTTAAGTAAAAACAAGATGAGAACTATCACTATCAAGGAATCAATTTTTTTCTTCTCTAAGGTTTGATTTTTTTTTTCCAAGCAAACTCACTCTTTTTTTTTCTTTCAATTCCCCACAAGCAGCTCACAAAATTTTTCAAACAATGCACATTTCTCCTTTTCAATCATTCCACTCAAAAATCCAACCATACCTCAACTTAGCTTTTACAAGCTCTTAACAAATTCAAGTGCTCAAGAGAGGTAAAATGTTCAAACAGATGGTCAATTGAAATAAAGGGTTCAGGATTGTAGTGTGGTTGCCAAAGAAATAGAATTATAGGCTCAAAGGGGCTAACTAGGATACACATTAATTTGGTGGGTAAAAGCATATATTTGCTCAATAAAGAAATGCCTATATCACTTTCTAGACTGAACAAGATTGCTATTTCGCTTTGCAAACACACGGGGCAAGTTCTAGACATCAAACGACATGCACAAAATATCAACAACAACCTCGCACACACATTGGCACTTAACTCACTCAGGATCGGATCTATCCCAACTCTCTAGTCAAAGCAATTAAGCAAAGTCAAAATCAAATAATTTAAGGCACTTATAGATGAGTCAAGAATTGAGCCTAGGCGTCACAACTAAGGCACTCACCTCTCTCAAGGCATAACAGAGTTAAGACAAGTTATCTCCATTTAAAACCATAGCACAAGACTTATCTATTCCTAAAAAGAACCTAACTAAACCCGGTTCATGTAAAAACCCTTGGAAAAGAAACGCGGCACAAATAAAAATCAAGTGGAAATTGTTACACCACCTAAGAAAACAAAATAAAAATAAAGGACTAATTTTTTTTTCTTCGACATTAATCCCTCAAGAAAACAGTCGAGGAAATCCATCATCAGGAAAAGTTAAAAACAATTTATTCAACTACTACTAACGAACAAAAAAACACCATCATACATATACATATTTACATCCCCTACCCCACATTTTAAATTTTGGCATATCCCGATGACACATAAGTAAAAGCAAGAGGTAAGGAAAACTCCCCTGAATTTTTTCCGTTTCCGAGAACTTATGAACTCCACCCCTAATTCTGAATTCATTCCTTATTTTCGCTCCTTGGAATTATTTATGGAGATCAATAAGCCAAAATCTTCTGAGGATATGTAACGACTTTCAAGTGTATTAGCCCCGATCCCCTATTTATTGCCTCCTCTGTATTATATTATAGTTACGTGACTTACCGGGGGTGGTTTTGGTTTCGGGTGAGTTTCGGAGTAAAATGGGACACATAGTCCCTAAGTTAGAAGGTTAAGTCGTAGGAATTGACCATAGTTTGACTTGTGTGAAAATGACTCCGGAATGAAGTTTTGTCGGTTACAATAGCTTTGTATGGTGATTCTGGTCTTAGGAGCGTGTCCATATGTTGATTTGGAGGTCCGTAGGTCGTTTCGGCGTGAATTGGCGAAAGTTGGAAAGTTGGAAGATTTTGGTAAGTTTGACCGGGGGTGGACTTTTTGATATTGGGGTCGGATTCTAATTCCAAAAGTTGGAGTAGGTCTATAATGTCATGTATGACCCTTGTGCAAAATTTGGTGTCAATCGGAGTTGTTGTGGTATGAATCGGCGTTGGTTTCGGAATTCGGAAGTTCATAAGTTCTTAGGCTTGAATCGATGTGCGATTCGTGCTTCTAGTGTTGTTTGATGTGATTTGACACTTCGAGCGTGTTCATATGATGTTTTAGGACTTGTTGGTATATTCGTACGGGGTCCCGGGGGCCCCGGGTGTGGTTCGTATTGAATTCGGACCAATTTTGGACTTAGCGTCATTGTTGAAGTCCCAGGCCTGCTAGTGTCATTGCACCTGCGGAGGGTTTGACCGTAGGTGTAGAATCACAGGTGCGGGAGGTGAAGCGCGGAAGCAAAAGGAGAGCCCAAGGTTGGGCTCGTAGGTACGGACACCTAGGCACAGGTGTGCCACCGCAGGCGCGGCCATTTCCTCTACAAAAACGGAAGTGGAGGAGGGGCTTTGGGCAGGACTGCAGGTGCGGTCTCTTTCTTCGTTGAAGCGGGTATGCAGGTGTGAGCCATGGTCCGCAGAAGTAGAACTCCTGAACTTAAGTGGAATCCGCACCTGCGATGGTTTTTCCGCAGGTGCGGTGTCGTAGAAGCAACCCATAGGCCGTAGAAGCAGAAGTCGCTGGGCAGAAAAGTGGAATTCGAGGGATTGATTTCATAATTCATTTTAAGACTTTGAGAGCTCGGTTTGAGGCGAAATTTCGAGGGATTTTTAGAGTAATTGTTGGGGTAAGAGTTCTTGACTCGATTTTGGTTAGATTATACTAATCTATCATTATTATTAGCATGTAATTAAGGATTTGAGTGGGAAAATTGGGGGAAAAGTGTAGAAATTCTTAGACTAAGTTTTTGGGTTTTGAAAGGCAAAATGAGATCGGATTTGAATAATTCTTGTATGGTTGGACTCAATGTCTAATGGGTGTTCGGTTTTTGTAATTTTGGTTGGGTTCTGAGGCGCGGGCCTGGGTTGACTTTTTGGGGGTGATTTTTCAATTCTTTGGTAAGATCATAATTTTATTATTTAAATTAGTTTCCTATAGTTATACTTATAGTATGAAATTGTTTTAGCTAGATTCGAGCCGTTCGGAGTTGAAAAATCGAGGGAAAGGCCTTCTAGTTGATTGATTTAGCGTGGTTTGAGGTAAGTGACTTGTCTAACTTTGTGTGGGGGAAATTCCCCTTAGGATTTGGTATTTTTGTGATAATTTTGATATGTGGAGGCCGCGTACGCGAGGTGACGAGTGCGTACATGGGCTAAATGTTGAGATTCCGGTTTTAGCTACATAGTTTCATTTTCATGCTTTAATTGAGTTACTTTAGCATGTTATAGTCACAATATTTAGTCAAATTTCACATGTCTACTTGTCTTATCTCTTATTGGCAACTTGTACTACATGTTTAGTTGAGTTACTTGCTTTCTTAATTCCATAGTCATTATTTAACTGTGGGATTCTTTACTTGAAATTTGTTATCCTTGAAATATCTTGCTGTTGAGTTTGGTATTGAGTTGCAAAGGCCGTGGTTTCTATTGAGGAAAAATATAAGTTGTGAAATGTCATTTTATTGAGTTGTTATGTTCTGGCATTTGTGTTATTGTTGAGATGATTGTTTGGTGGTTTGCACGAGGTTTCTGTTGTGTTGTTGTTACTATTTGCATGAGGTTTTTGTCGTGTCATTGTTACTATTGATACTCATGCACTGGTATAAAGTCTAGGTGTTGAAACGCATGCGGTGAGATAAGGTGGGCTTGATATGCGTGGCTAGTAGGGAAACTACTAGAAGCCATGCGGTGTGATAAGGTGGGCTAAAATGCGAGGTGCTATTTCGGGAAAAATGATTTTCAAAACTAAATGTGAAGGATCCCGTGGTGATATAAGGAAAGACTGTGAGTTACTTTTATAATTTGGGACTATGAGGCGGTACCTCGGTAGGGCCCCCTGTTGATCTTCTCTATTTGTTGTATTTGTTTGGTTGTTGTTTCCTTAACATGTAAAATCCTTGTTTTCCTTTCGTGTTATATTAATTGCCTTGATTCTGTGTTGTTAATTTTCCGTAAATTCTTTAGTGTTTCACTTCCTTTGTCATTATCTTTATATTTGATTTCTTGTTTCTTATTATCTCCAGTAGGGCCTTGACCTAACCTCGTCAATACTTGTAAGGCCCCATAAATTTTTCGCCAAGGAATTCAAGTTTTGTGGCGTCGAGGTAGGGTAATGTGTACGAAGGTAGTAGTTAATCTTAACGGCGAGCAAGCTCGCCGATGTATGAACTTTTTGGGTTGAAGAATGTATTGAGGTATTGGTTGATAAGTTTTGCCGAAGGGCCAATTATGCGGTCAGATTCGCGACCGCAGATCTGTTTTGCGAGCCGCATACCCATCGCGGAGTTGAGAAGAAAGTTTGTTGAATTTTGAAGGATGTTCTACGGTCCATTATGCGATCGCATACCTATTTCATGGTCCGCACTTCCGTCGCAGATTTAACATGAAGAATTTCGAAGGGTGATTCTGCGGTCCATTTCACGACCGCATAAGTGGTTTGCGGATCGCAGACCTGTCTAGACCAGCCCAATTTTTGGCATCACTTTTGCGGGCCGCATATCTATTCTACGGTCCATTGTGCCACCCAGACTTGATTTCGGAGGGTCCATTTTTCTATTTTTATAACCCAACCCCATTTTGATAAATAACTTTGGGGCTCATTTTGAAGCAAATGTCTGATGCTTTTAGAGAGAAGTAAGAGTATTTTAGAGAGAGAAGGAGAAGACCTAGCATTCTAATCACCCATTCTTGCACCAATCTTCAAGAATCATGGAAGCCACTCACTAGACCACCATCTATCCGGGTAAGTTCTTGCCCTACATCATCCATGCAAGTTTGTGTAGTGTCTAAGTAGATTGTGGAGTTGGAGATAGGCCATGCATGTGAAATTAGGTGGTAGTATGTGGGGTTGTTGAACTATATTGGGTAGTTTTTTGTTGAAATTGGTTGAGGGAGGAAGGGATTACCATTGTAGAGCCTTGTAGTCAATTTTTGCATAATAGGTGTTTGACAAAATTTCTAAGAGAGTTACACCAAGAGAATCCTTCTAATTACTATCTGATTTTCTCTATCTTCCTATAGATTGATATTGCTAGAGGTGTTGGGATGTTGTAGTAACTTAAAGAAAGATCAATCAAGGTATGTTGGCTAAAATTCTCTCTAGAGTCGAATTCCATTATGATCCCGTAAGTTTCAAGTATGGTTGCCCCGAGTTCCTAAATCCCATATTACGGGTTGTTCCTAATAAATTTGATTATTCTAAAAAAGTGTTGTGTTGAAAGATATATGTACTCAAAACGTGTTCCAATTGCTCCTATATTATCATGATCTCTTTCGAAAATGAGTTCAAGTAAGGGTGATGTATTAAAACGTTATCACTTCAACTAGTGTTTCAAATGAAAGTCTATTATGCTTAACTTGGAAAGAAAACCCAGTGTGCTTAAGACTCATATTGCTCATATACATGTTTAAGTTCTTTATTCCAAATGCCCTTAATTGTTGATAACCTATGATAATGTTTGGAAGTGAAAGAAGTGAGAGTGAGATATAAAATGTGGCCATGGTTGTTGTAACTAGTGCATTTGAGTTGAATTCATGTTTCAATCGTAAATCACCATGCTCTCCTTTATAAATATTTCCAATATGATTTGAGTTCTTTCATACTAATTAGTTGAAATTGTGTATTTCCCTTTTGGGAAAAAGTATTTCAAGAATAAGTGGTGTATCACTCGTTTATGATTTTAACTTGTGCTTCAATTGCAAATTATTTTGCTCCATTCTTTGGAAAGGAATCTATTGTGTTTAACACCTTCATTACTAATGAACCTAAAGTTTTGATTTCCAAAATATTCTATATCTTGATGTTATGATGATGATCCTTGAAAGTAAAGAAATAAAAGTGTGGAATATGAAATACAGCAAATATGCCATGAATGAAGAATCATACGTATGGCCAACAGAGCTAAGGAAATAATGATGTTGTGAATGGTTGAAATTACTAATGAAGCTTTATATAGTCTGAAAGGTTATGAGGTGAATATAGTTGTACTTTTGTTTCCCTTGTGTGCAAACAAAGTATTTTTGGGACTATCATTAGCGAACCGAGGAAGGGTGGGTCGTAAGGCCCACACCCGAAACTACACGTGCCGGTGTAGGAGTTAATTGTTTTATTTCCCTTATTTGGGATGAGATTGATATGTTGAGATTATTCCCCTTGATTAGGATGAGATTTTTGGTAGCCCTAGATTTGATGTCGACTCACATGACCTATGTGGGGAGACGACCTAGCCGATCGGGTGGTGATCGGATGCCATGTTGCGCGCATGGCGGTTCCTACTCTGGGTAACACCTTTCTTTCTTTCGCATCACATGTCAATCCACATTGTTTATGGAGAGATGGCTTAGCTGATCAGGCCGAGATCGGACTCTATGCTACAAACACGTTGGTATATCGATGCTAATGATCTCCCAACCAAAAATAATATTACTTTTTTGTTTTGAAAGTTGTTATGTTTTAACTTGGAATTTGGGTATCATCGATCGTTACTTGCTGCTTTCATGATTATGCCTTTCTTATATTGGCATTCTATTTTGAAAGAGGACATTTAGCTTCACATACTAGTACTATTCCATATGTACTAACGTCCTTTTTGTCGGAGGTGCTACATCTTCAATGGATGCAGGTGGTTCGTCAGTGGGCAGCTTTGGTCTTCATTAGCAGTTAGTCTCTATTCAGCAGGTTTTGGTGAGCCCTACTCTGTTCCGGGCCTTATGTCACTTGACGTTATACTTTATGTTTTAAGTTATAGCCGGGGCCTTGTCGCCGGCACTTCCATACTACTCTTATGTTATACTTAGAGGCTTCGTAGACATGTTGTGGGTGGTTTCAGTGTTGGGAAATAAACTAGAAGTGTTGGTATTTTGGCAAACATGTTTTCTCTCATAAATATGAATCTGTGATATTTTGAAAATGGTAAATGAATATCCTTTGAGTAATGGAAAAGAATGTGAAGCACTTGACTCTTCTCATGTCTATCTCCTGTTATTTGTTCTTTCATTGTTATTGGGTAAGATTGGGTAGAAGGCATCAAGTAGGCTTGCTTGACCGGGGTATCTTGGTTGAGCGCCGGTCGTGCTCCCCGAGGTCGGGGCGTGACACTACTCTATCAATATTAGGCTTGGCACTTACTGGGTACTGCTGTGGTATATTCATACTACGCTTTTGCACATGTTTTTGTGCAGAACCAGGTACATCTTATCAGTCCCAGCACTAGCGCGCTGAGCTTGCTATTGGAGACTTCAAGGTACACCTGCCCGCGTCTGCAGGCCTCGGAGTCCCCTTCTATCCTCTTCTTCCTTATTTCTTTATACTTTTATAGACAGTGATGTATAGGTTTGTCCAGCACTGTATCTAGAGCTTGTGACTTATATTTCACCAGGTCTTGGGGAGTTGTACGCATTGTGTTTATAGTTTCTATTTATGAAATTGTTGGAGTTTTGAGATTCTAAGTTTTATTTAATGTTTCCACATATTGTTAGGCTTACCTAGTCCTAGAGACTAGGTGCCGTCACGACATTCTACGAAGGGAATTTGGGGTTGTGACAAGTTGGTATCAGAGGTTTAGGTTCATAGGTGCTATGAGTCACAACCAGGTTTAGTAGAGTCCCGTGGATCAGTCCTAAGACATATGTACTTATCTTCGTGAGGCTATGGAACTTTTAGGAAAAGCTTCACTTCTTTGATTACTTATCGTGCAAAATTGTTGACTTCGGAATTTTGAATTTCTGTCTTTCTATTCTCTTATAGATGGTGAGAACATGTACAGCCAGATCAGATGACCAGACACTCGTGCCCCCTGCTAGAGCCGTGCGATGCCGGGTCTGGGGTAGAGGCCGAGGATGTCCACGTGGTGCAGCCAGAGCACCTGCACGAGCAACTACAGAGGAGCCACCAGTAGCTCCAGTTGTAGAGCATGCACCTGAGATGCCTGTTACTGCCCCAGCACATCAGGAGACCCTCGTCCAGTTTCTGAGCATGTTCGGTACCTTAGCTCAGGCAGGGTTGATCCCACTTGTTCCTGCCACATCTCAGGCTGGGGGAGGAGCACAAACTTCGCCTTCCGTACCCCAGAGTAGTGGGTCTAGGTTTACCAGGTTCCAGAGGTCATACCAGTATAGCTGGTTGCTCTAGTTAAGCCCGAGGTTAGGGCAGCAGCTTCTGAGTAGGAGCAGCTCAGGCTCAAGAGTTACAAGAAGTACCACCCTCCTACTTTCAGCAGTTTGGCTTCAGAGGATGCCCAGGGTTTTCTTGAGGAGTGCCATTGTATCCTTCATACTATGGGTATTGTAGAGTCTAGTGGGATTGCTTTCACTACGTTCCAGCTTAAGGGAGTGTCTTATCAGTGGTGGCGAGCATATGAGTTGGGTAGTCCGGTCGAGGAAGCTTCACTCACTTGGACTCAGTTCTCGGATATGTTCTTGATGGAGTTTGTTCCCTAGAGTCTCAGAGATGCATGGCGCGCAGAGTTTGATCAATTTCTCTAGGGTTCTATAACCGTGTCGGAGTATGCGGTCCGGTTCAGTGATTTGACTAGGCATGCACCAGCCTTGGTAGCTACTGTTAGAGAGCGAGTCCGTCGATTTATCGAGGGGCTCAACCCCGGTATTAGATTTAGCATGTCCCAAGAGTTGGAGATGGACATTGCATACCAGCACGTAGTGGGGATCACTAGGAGATTGGAGGGTATGTTGACTGGGGAGAGAGAGGAGAGGGAGGCCAAGAGGTCTCGAGATTCTGGAACATATATTGGTACCCATGCCCCAGTTGCAGCTCGTCATGGTAGGGTCTATGTGAGTCGCCCTATTTATTCAGCACTTCCAGCTTCCAGCGGTATTCCGACCACTCCTAGGCCTCAGGCTCCCTATTATGCACCACAATTGTCTAGCGCACCTCCTGCATGGGGTGCTTTCAGTGGTCAGTCCAGCCGATCAGGCCCGAGCCAGCCACATCCTCTAAGAGCTTGTTTTGAGTGTGGTGACACTCGTCACATGGTGAGTGATTGACCCAGACTCAGGAGGGGTGAACCTCCACAGACTACTCAGGCTCTGCATATTCCACAGGGTCCTCAGGCTTCTCAGTCCATGGTCGTCGCACCAGTTGCCACCCTACCTGCATAGCTTGCTAGAGGTGGTGTTCGAGTAGGTGGAGGTCGAGCAGGTAGAGGTTGCCCTAGAGGGGGAGGCTAGGCCAGATATTATGTTATTCCTGCTAGGACGGAGGAAGTTGCACCAGACTCATTCATCATAGGTATTGTTCTGGTCTGTCATAGAGATGCATCAATCTTATTTGATCCGGGCTCCACGTATTCCTATGTGTCGTCTTATTTTACTCCATATTTGGGTGTATCCCATGATTCTTTGAGTTCTCCTAACTATGTGTCCACACCTGTGGGAGATTCCCTCATTATTGACCGTGTGTATCGGTCGTGTTTGGTTGTTCTTAGTCGTTTTAAGACCAGAGCCGATTTATTGTTGTTCATTATGGTAGATTTTGATGTTATTATAGGCATGGACTGGTTGTCGCCCTATCATGCTATTCTCGATTGTCATGCCAATACGGTGACGTTGGCTTTGCCAGGCCTGTCGCTGTTAGAGTGGAGAGGTACATTAGATTATGTTCCTAGTAGACGTTGGAACCTTAATACGCACCTAGTGTTTGATAAAATGCTCAAGTGAGCTAGAATTATGAACTCCTTCCTAATTTGTGTTCAATTTTGCAATGTCTCTTAATAGATCAAAGTGGCTAGGATCTCCAAAACATTTTAGTAAATTAAAAGGGCTCGAGGCAAGGTATGTTGGCTAAGGTATGTTGAACACCTGAGGGGTGAGAATACTTTCCCAACTACTACGCTACCTGATTCCACTACACTTGGTCAGACCGCACCAGTTCCTACACCTACTGAGGGTGCAACGATCCCTCCAACTGATATTCTAGTTCCACCTTCAGCCCCAACTTCCAGTCCCGGTGTATCTGATGGGGATCTTAGGGGAGCCATACAGATGTTGGCTCAAATAGTGGCTTCCCAGGCAAAGATATCAGATGATGCACCTACTTCTTCTAGTCAGCCAGGGGATTCCACTAGTTCCAGGGTGAAAAACTTTCTCCAGTTGGACCCTCCAGTGTTCACAGGTACTAATCCTGAGGAGGACTTCCAGGATTTTATTGACGAGATGCACAAGACCCTCCAAGTTATGCGTGCTACTGAGACAGAGGGAGCATAGTTGACCTCCTACCGCCTGAAGGGGGTCTCCTATTCTTGGTTTGAAATGTGGGAGGACTCCCGTGAGGATGGAAGCCATCCGGCGAGATCGAGTGAGTTTGCCGATGCTTTTATTGATCATTTCTTGCCTGTCGAGACTAAGGCAGCCCATGTCGCCGAGTTTGAGAACCTGAAATAGGGTAGCATGAATGTGTGGGAGTATCGTATGAGATTCGCGCGCCTGTCAAACTATGCCATCTACATGTTGCCTACTATGGAGTCTAGAGTGCGCCGGTTTGTGGAGGGCCTTAGCTCCTTAGTTATTAATGAGGCCGCTACAGCTACCTTGAATTCTAATATGAACTATGGTAAAATGGTGGCATTTTCTCAAGCCACAAAGACCCGCAAGCTGAAGAATAGAATGGAGCGAGAGAGTAGCAACAAGGCCCGGTCAGCGGGCAACTTCAGTAGTACTACTGGTGGTTGTGGTAGTGGTGGTAGGATAGCTTTCAAGGGAAGGTCATCAGGATCGTCCAAGTATTTTTCTCAGTCTTCAGTCAGTACACCGCCATCAGGACCTAGTGAGCAGCAGGGGAACCGTTTTAGGCCCAGCCAGGGCAACAGGGGATCCTACCAGCAGGGTCGGTCTGGTGGGAGATTTCAGCAGCAGCGGAGGCCCCCATGCCCTAGGTGTGGGAAGATGCACTTTGGGACCTGCTACATGGACCAGCCCATATGCTACGGGTGTGGTATGAGGGGTCACATTCAGAGAGATTGTCATTCGTCTCACCAGAGCATGGGCAGAGGTACAGCACAGCCAGCCAGTTCTGCAGCTACTACATCTGCAGCACCTCCTCCAGCTCGAGGTGCCCCAGCACCCGCAGGGCGTGGTGCAGCTAGGGGTGGTGCACAGAGTTCGGGAGGACCCAACCGTTTCTATGCTATGAGGGGTCGCCAGAGTTCAGAGGCTTCTCCAGATGTTGTCACAGGTATATTGACTGTTCAATCTCATGATGTGTATGCTCTTATTGATCCCGGTTCCACCTTCTCCTATGTCACTCCCTATGTTGCTATGGAATTTGGGATAGAACTGGAACAGCTCCATGAGTCGTTCTCTGTATCTACTCTGGTTGGTGAGTCTATTGTGGTCGCGTGGGTTTATAGGGATTATGTTGTCATAGTGCGCGGTCGAGACACCATGGCCGACCTCATCGAATTGGGGATGGTCGATTTTGATGTAATAATGGGGATGGATTAGCTTTATTCATGTTTTGCTAAGCTTCACTGTCGAACCAGAACCGTTAGGTTTGAATTTCCAACTGAGTCAGTGATCGAATAGAAGGGGGATAATGTGGTGCTGAATGGTAGGTTTATTTCTTACCTTAAGGCCACAACGATAATTAACAAGGGGTGTATCTACCATTTGGTCCGGGTTACGGACATCGACGTTGAGGCACCTACACTTGAGTCTGTGCCTGTTGTAAATGAATTTCCGGAGGTTTTTCCGGATGAGCTCCCTAGGATCCCGCCAGATAGGGAGATTGATTTTGGGATTGATGTGATGCCAGGCACGCAGCCTATATCTATTCCACCCTACAAAATGGCACCAGCAGAATTGAAGCAGATAAAGGAACAATTGAAAGATTTGTTAGAGAAGGGTATCATCCGGTCGAGTGTGTCACCTTGGGGCGCACAAGTTCTATTATTAAGAAAGAAGGATGGGTCGCTAAGAATGTGTATTAACTATCGGCAGCTCAACAAGGTTAGAATCAAAAATAAGTACCCACTGCCAAGGATAGATGACTTATTTGAAAAATTGCAGGGTGCTAAGCACTTCTCCAAGATTGATTTAAGATCCGGGTATCACCAATTGAAGATCAAGGAGCAGGATATTCTGAAAACAACTTTCAGGACTCGGTATGGGCACTCTGAATTTCTGGTAATGTCTTTCGGGCTAACAAATGCCCCCGCAACTTTCATGGATCTTATGAATCGGGTCTTCAAACCTTTCCTCGACTACTTCGTGATTGTGTTTATTGACGATATTCTTGTTTATTCACGGAGTCGGAGCAGGATATGCCTCTAAGTGAGCCAAACTGCCCATATATTTTCGGCTAAGAGCATCCGCTACAACATTAGCCTCACCACCCTCGCTTGTGGTGGAAGTCAAAGAAAAATAATTCAACGATCTATTGTTGGTACAATTGAAGGAGGGGATTCAAAAATATAAGACCATGGCCTTTTCTCTTGGCATGGATGATGGTACACTAACGTACCAAGAGCGACTATGTGTTCCCAATATAGATGATCTTCGGGAAAGAATCATGACCGAGGCTCACACTGCTAGGTATTCCGTGCACCCGGGCTCTACAAAGATGTATCATGATCTTAGGGAAGTATATTAGTGGAACGTTATCAAGAAGAATGTAGCGAACTCTGTGGTGAGATGTCCAAATTGTCAGCAAGTGAAGGCCGAACATCAAAGGCCCGGTGGGTTGGCACAGAATATAGAAATTCCAATGTGGAAGTGGGAAATGATTAACATGGACTTTGTGGTAGGGCTACCTCGCACTCCTCACAAATTCGACTCGATTTGGGTGATTGTGGATCGACCCACGAAATTAGCATACTTTTTGCCGGTTAAGGCTACCGACACAGCGGAATAGTATGCCCAGTTGTACATCAAGGAAATAGTCAGGTTTCATGGCACTCTAGTTTCTATTATCTCAGATCAAGGGGCATAGTTCACGGCTAATTTTTGGAAGATATTTTAGCAAGGTTTGGGTACTTAGGTGAATCTTAGTAAAGTCTTCCATCCACAGATCGACGGGCAGGCAGAGCGGACTATTAAGACGCTTTAGGATATGTTACGCACTTGTGTTCTTGACTTCAAAGGTAGCTGGGATGATCATTTGCCGCTCATAGAATTTGCCTACAACAACAGCTATCATGCTAGCATTCAGATGGCGTCGTTCGAGGCTCTATATGGTAGGATATGTAGATCTCCTATTGGGTGGTTCGAAATTGGGAAAGCGGAATTAATAGGGCCAGACCTCGTGTATCAGGCTATGGAAAAAGTTAAGATCATTAAGGAGCAGTTAAAAACTGTTCAGAGTCGTCAAAAGTCCTATTCGGATGTGCATCGTAGGGATTTAAAGTTTAAAGAAGATGATTGGGTGTTCCTGAAGGTTTCCCCTATGAAAGGTGTAATGCGATTTGGTAAGAAATGGAAATTGAGTCTGAGGTATGTCGGACCATACAGAATCATTCAGAGGATTGGTCAGATGGCTTACAGGATAGAACTACCTCCAGAGATATCTTTGGTGCACCCGGTTGTCACGACCTAATTTATCCCTCCGTGAGCCGTCGTGACGGCACCTAGTCTCTACGACTAGGTAAGCTTAACACTTTGCGGAAATGAACCAAAAACACGAACAATAGCTACTAACAATAACAAATATCTAATAAGCAACTGAATGCCACTCGGCATATACAATTAACACTTTGAAATGTACCAAATAATTCCCAAAACCAGGAAACCCGCAAGTCACAAGCTACTAAGAAGTCTTAACTGTTCTATACATCATTTCTACAGAAAAAGGAAAAAATATGAACATAGGGGGATAGAGGGGGACTCCGAGGATCTGCGGGCACGAGAAGATGTACCTTGAAGTCTCCAATAAGCAGCAGCGACTGCAACTAGTGATGAGGTTGGTAAGATGAACCTGGATCTTGTAAGGCCCCGTAAAAATATTTCTAATGATTTAAGATTTTAAAGTGCGCCAACGGTATTTGGGAATAACGTATTTGAGTATTAAAGGAGACCTATGGGATAGAGCCACATCATGTAGAATTTATAATGTATGTTTTAGGGTGTGTTAGAACATACTAAGGTGTTTTGGGAATACCAAGAACTTGTGTGGAACAAGTTGGACACATTAAGTGGAAAGGATGTTTCAATTGACACAAGACCCAAATTCAAATGAATAGAAATCCCTCAATATAATGACTTATGTGTTGATCTACCTGTCTAATTAAATCCCTTTGAATCTATTTTCCAACGCATCAAACCGTTTGTCATTTGGATATGTACACAAAAAGTTATGGTCATTTTACTGGACTTGTGTCATATGCGCGCCCAGATGCGCGGCCGCGTATATTTGAGAGTTTCTGCCTCAGGTGCGCGGCCGCGCACGTAGGAACTCATTAAATAACCCCATGGCGGGGTTTAGAGAGGGTTAAGTCATTATGGCCAAAACTCTGATATTTGTAGAGTGAGAGAGAGTGTCCTAGTATGAGAAGGTGTTCTTCAATAATTGCTCTTCCATTCCTGCTCAAGTTTTGGAAGATTAAGAAGGGAAACTCACTAGGTCTTCATCCTAGAGGTAAGATTCTACACCCCTAACCCTCAATTTCGAATTTTGTCTAGAAATGGGTAATTAGCAAGATAATTTTTGGGCATGAGAGTTGTTTATTTTACATGCATATGTTATCAAATTGTGTAGGAAAATTGTTGAGCTAAAAATAGAAAAGATTCGGTTGTGGGTTGATGGAATCCTCCATAAAAAGACCTTGAAACCTTAATGCACACCTAGTGTTAGATAAAATGCTCAAATGAGCTAGAACCATGAGAATCTTCCTAATTTTGGTTCAATTTGTTATATTTCTACAATAAATCGAAGTTGCTAAGAATGTTAAGCCCCATGTGTTTGCACGTGAATGTACGCTATAAGTAAATTGATGAAAGCTCGGAAATGAGATGTTACATCCCGCATTTTTCGTACGTTAAAGTTTCGTCGTAAGTTAATCGACGTAAGTTCGGGAATGAAATTATTTTAAGATTATAAGCATTTTATGCTATTTCATACAAGTAATGAGTAAATTCATGAAGGTGAGAGGGTAAGCAAATCGAAGAAAGTGAATTTCATCGAAGTTTGACATTTTGGGATAAAATACGGCCCAAGCTAAAATACCCGGTATTTATGGACTAGTACTATACAAGGCACCACATGGCCATGATAGTAAGGTGTATAAGGTATGTTAAAAGTGAGTAGTATTATAAGTAATTTGAGATAATTGTTAATTATGTGGGTAATTGGTTAATTATTGGATAGTAGGAGATTATTAATTAATCATGAGATTAGTGATTAGATAATGGTATTTTGGATAAAGCTTTAACTACAAAAACGTGGCAGCCAAGGCTTTATCAAAGTATGACTCTTAAAATCATAGAATAAGGTAGCATTAAGAGAGTCGTTTTGGTGGCTTAGTCATTATGAAAGTGGGGCCCACACCATGTATAAGAAATCTATAACTTAAGAGTCTTATGAATCTTAAAGAGAACCTCGTAACGTTATTTGAATCATTTCATATGCATCTGCATATATCAAAGCAACGCCAGGCTTCAACAATTCAAAATGAAAGTGAGATTTTGCAATTATAACGGAATACGGTGCAATCTTTCTCAAGAATATCATACGAATTTTTCCCTACTTCGATCCACCATTACGTGTTGTCGCAATTCACGTGTGTTAGAGGAATTGTAAAGAAAATTGGCTCAGGTATGTTAAGGTTATCCCTTATTTCTTTTGGCATGATCTATACGACACGAACGAAACGAGCAAATGCACAATTTCCATAAATGACTCTATTCATAGAAATATTAGGGGTGTCTATACTCTTGATTTCCCATGTGAATTATTATTATATCTTCTGTTCATGGGTCTCAGAAAAATATGTATTTGATAAAATTTATCCGACGGGCATATTATTTTTATGACATTCCGAGAAAATCTTATTAACGTATTTCTAATGCATTTCATGCATTTATACATGTATATTGACCCATGACCATATGGAATTATATATGCGTATATTATATGTATATGGGATATGGGAAAAGGTTATGGCGTTATATACGCACCACCACCTGATCAGCTGGTATACGTTGATGATTTGCCCATAGTGGCCGAAATGATATGATGGGATGCCCTCAGTGGCTTGATGATGTTACGAACACATATACCTATGCATGGTATGACATTTATACGTATATGCATGACATTATAAAAATAAAATGATTCACAGAGTTATGCAGACGTACATGTCGAGTCTTTTACTCCATGTTTATCTCATGTCTATTATTTACTAATTTTCATTCCTTACATACTCGGTACATTGTTTGTACTGACGTCCCTTTTGCCTTGGGACACTGTGTTTCATGCCCGCAGGTCTCGATAGAAATATTGAGAGTCCTCCAAGTAGGCGATCAGCTCAGCAGAAGATATTGGTGCACTCCATTTGCTCCGGAGTTGCTTGTTTGGTCAGTATGATTTAGATGTGTATGGTTTGGTATGGCGGGGCTCTGTCCCGACCTTTATGACAATTATGTACTCTTAGAGGCTTGTAGACATATGTCGTGTATGTGAAAGATTGTACGGCCTTGTCGGCCTATGTTTTGAGTTTATAAATGATCATGTTGACCTATTAGGCCCGTATGTCACGTGTATATGATGATGTAATAAGAAAGATATGTTACGTTGGTACTCGGTTGAGTAAGGTACCGGGTGCCCGTCGTGGCCCATCGGTTTGGGTCATGACAAAAGTGGTTTCAGAGCAGTTCTTTCCTAGGGAGTCTACAAGCCGTGTCTAGAAGAGTCTTGTTTATGGGTGTGTCATGCACCACACTTATACGCAGGAGGCTACATGGCATTTAGGAATGTCACTCTTTTTTCTTACTCTAGATCGTGTGATAGAGCTCAGTTGTAAGAACTCAATTTCCTAAACTTTATCTTATTCATAATACGACGATGCCTGCATCCAGGAAGACGGTTGGTAAGAGATGTAGCTATGGAAGAATTGAGTCAGAGGAACTCAATTTTTGCATCATGCTTGTGATGGATAAATATGATGTATTCAGCAGATCATGTGTGTACTAAGACGTGTAAGCCTCTTGATAAGGAGCCTTGAGGCAAGAATACCTATCCACCTTTATGGTGAAAGACAATGGGAGATTCAGAAGATAAATACAAGTTTCAACAAGCAAAAAAAGTAAGATGAAGAAGGGTACAAGGCGCCCAGTTAATGAAGGTTAACAGTATTTACAATTCAGGCAGAGGAATATAAGCTTTTTGAGCTACATTCAACAGTAACAGAGGTATGTACAATTGGCTACGTCGATCTTAGTTATGCCCTATGGGAGCTAACAGATATGGTTTAAGACAGGACGGGATATCAAGATCCGGCTGGGGTTAGAAAAACCCAAAATGGCGAATGGATTGTTTGTCATTTATTGATATCTCCGAAGGATATTGCAAATGTACTAGTAGATCTCCTTGTGAGACACCTAGATGGTGCACTCTAAAATAGTACAGCTAGATATGAGTAATACAAGGACGTGCACTGGAATCCTGGAAGGGGTAGATATTACCTTAGTGTGGCTCCCGTCCCTAGTAGAGAAAGAATGTTTGGAAATTTGAAGAGCCAATGGATGGAGCAAGGGGAGCTAAAAGCAAAAGAATATTTTGTTCGAATTTTTAGAATAAAGTGATAGATAGAAATATTAGCAGGGAAGTACGAAGAGGGATAATGAAGCATTATGAGTGAGATGTGACACATGGATGGCAACGGCAGAGTGTTATAGAATCTATAGTCAAATGAAGAAAGAGACGAGAGGTGATGGGCCTTAAGACAACAAAAGAGTACAGGCCATACAGTCGCATCCTCATTTCGAGAAATAAGTTCGCGACTCTAACGTGATTAACAGAAGGGAAAGTTAGACCCCAGAGTAATAGAAATCAGTATGGACTGGTGAACAAGATAAACTAAATATGAATTAGGAACTGAGTAATTTGATAATAGTCAGCATCATGAGAATTTCAGATTGCATTCCGGCAATAATAGAATGGACAACAAGTAATTGGTAGTTGATTCAGGAAGAGCCTATTTATGGCTAGACAGGAGGTTACAGACGAGTCAGTAGATCGTGCAAGATAAATGTAGTAAAACCCAATATAGCGAATTCAGCCTCTCAATAGTGTCATTGTAATACTTGAGAAAGATTCAGATAGGAGTCGAGGTAGTTAAATGTACCATATAAGTGTTACGGAAATAAAAGCAAGTGCCACTGGGAAGATAGTCAAAATATCAAGTTCAAAAGCAACCCTATAAGCACAAGGGCGTGGAGTTAAGTAACTACGGATAATTATAGGCGGGGAAGAACATCAAAAAATTCCGTCAAGTATACGATATGATAAGCTTGCAGCTTTACAAGAATCAGAAGATCCTCCCTAAATACTACAATGAAAGACTAGCTGAGGAAATAAGAACGGTGACCTAAAGAGGAAATGGTCACGTAACAACAGTCTCACAACAACGTTGTAAGCATTCCAAAAGGAATTGGTACCTACCATGGTTAATGAACGGGAAGTAAAAATCAGAAGTGATATCCAAAATCATATGAGTTGTATGGAATTCCAATATGCATGGGCACTAAGATAAGCTAAGTATGCACACGAAAGGGGGAAGAAAGACCAGGAAAAGTAAAAGCTTACGTTTAAAGAAAGCTGAGAAGGAACAAAAGGAATTATTTGATCAATGATCCAGAGTTAGTTATGTTATGGACGCACTTAAGAGTTTGGAGTTTTATACATGCAACATATATGTTGACAATCATACGGACGTAGAAGACTCGGGTATAAGTTAAAACAAAGAATTAAGTCCAGGTCATAGACAAAGGATAGAATTGTTAAAGGATTATATCATGGATATTCCATAGCGTCCATGAAAGGCTAAAGGAATAACTAATACCATGAGCCGCAGATCGGAAGATAGCTTAAGCCTACATGAAGGTTAATCAGAGGGAAGTGGAAACTAAAGAGTTACACCAACTAAGTAAATCAGGAGCCTGATTATTGGACCAAGAAAATTATAGACCTCGTGATTGAGAACATTGCAGGATTACTCTTAAATATCAGAGGTACAAGAGAGATAGTACAGTAGCCATATTCTATAATGGCTCTACGATAAAGCCAGTTAGAAGAGTATCAGCCTCATAAGAAGTTAGTATGAAGCTCTCACGAGATTGTGTAAAGAGGTGCATGTGTTATAATAGAAGTTCAAGATGTGGATGTGGATTATACCTAGGTGGATCATTCTAGTCATTTCAGATGTTCCCCGATGAAACGTGAACCCTAGCGGCAGTGTTACATAAAAGGTTAAGTTATCAGGGGTAGATAGTAGATCAATATTGGGGTGAATCAACAATGGATGGATAAAAGTTATACAGTTTGAGATTAGATTAGGTCGTCATTCTTAAGATGAACAGTAATGTGGAAGCATTAAAGGACATAGATTTATACATATTGGATAAGCAATGAAAGTAACCTGGAATTTGGTAGCAGACCTCAGTAACGAGAAATCGAGGTAAGGGTTATGGTATAGTATGACCTACTTAGATGCAGTAAAGTCATACAGATGGATAACCGGGTCTATGAAATAAGATATAGCAATATTCGTAAGTTAGACAAAATACCGAGCGAAGAACTTCAGTAATGGCTAAAAATCGGAGGAAAAAAGGAAAGAAGAGACGCATAAGCGCACTTACAAGGTCAGAGTCATACATGCTGCATGATAGAAGGTAGCAACAGTTACGAGACTGGAAGGATTCCGACCATAAGCCGTGGTATGAGAAAAAGGCCTAAAGGGGGGAATGCCCTGGCCTTTTTCACAGAACAATTACCTAGATGGCAAGGAGAGTAATAAAGTATTCGGAAGACATAGGCTATGAAAATGATAAGTACACCAGTCAACATTCGAGGACGAATGTTCCAAATGGGGGAATGATGTTACGCCCCATGTTTTCGCACGTGAATGTACGGTATAAGTAAATTGATGAAAGCTCGGAAATGAGATGTTACATCCCGCATTTTTTGTACGTTAAAGTTTCGGCGTAAGTTAATCAACGTAAGTTCGAGAATGAGATTATTTTAAGATTATAAGCATTTTATGCTATTTCAAACAAGTAATGAGTAAATTCGTGAAGGTGAGAGGGTAAGCAAATCGATGAAAGTGAATTTCGTCGAAGTTTGACATTTTGGGATAAAATACGACCCGAGCTAAACTACCCGGTATTTATAGACTAGTACCATACAAGGTACCACATATCCATGATAGTAAGGTGTATAAGGTATGTTAAAAGTGAGTAGTATTATAAGTAATTTGAGATAATTGTTAATTATGTGGGTAATTGGTTAATTATTGGATAGTGGGAGATTATCAATTAATCATGAGATTAGTGGTTAATTAATGGTATTTTGGATAAAGTTGTAACTACAAAAAATGTGGCAGCCAAGGCTTTATCAAAGTATGACTCTTAAAATCATAGAATAAGGTGGCATTAAGAGAGTCTTTTTGGTGGCTTAGTCATTATGAAAGTGGGCCCCACACCCATGTATAAGAAATCTATAACTTAAGAGTCTTATGACTCTTAAAGAGAACCTCATAACGTTATTTGGATCATTTCATATGCATCTTCATATATCAATACAACGCCGGGCTTCAACAATTCAAAATGAAAGTGAGATTTTGCAATTATAACGGAGTACGGTGCAATCTTTCTCAAGAATATCATACGGATTTTCCCCTACTTCGATCCACCATTACGTGTTGTCGCAATTCACGTGTGTTAGAGGAATTGTGAATAAAATTGGCTCAGGTATGTTAAGGCCATCCCTTATTTCTTTTGGCATGATCTATACGACACGAACGAAACGAGCAAATGCACAATTTCCATAAATGACTCTATTCATAGAAATATTAGGGGTGTCTATATTCTTGATTCCCCATGTGAATTATTATTATATCTTCTATTCATGGGTCTCAGAAAAATACGTATTTGATAAAATTTATCCGACAGGCATATTATTTTTATGACATTCCGAGAAAATATTATTAACGTATTTCTTATGCATTTCATGCATTTATACATGTACATTGACCCATGACCATATGGCATTATATACGCGTATATTATATGTATATGGGATATGGGAAAAGGTTATGGCGTTATATACGCACCACCACCTGATCAGCTGGTATACGTTGATGATTTGCCCACAGTGGCCGAAATGATATGATGGGATGCCCTCAGTGGCTTGATGATGTTACGAACACATATACCTATGCATGGTATGACATTTATACGTATATGCATGAAATTATAAAAATAAAATGATTCACAGAGCTATGCAGACTTACATGTCGAGTCTTTTAATCCATGTTTCCCTTATGTCTATTATTTACTGATTTTCATTCCTTACATACTCGATACATTGTTTGTACTGACGTCCCTTTTGCCTAGGGATGCTTCGTTACATGCCCGCAGGTCTCGATAGACAGGTCAAGAGTCCTCCAAGTAGGCGATCAGCTCAACAGAAGATATTGGTGCACTCCATTTGCTCCGGAGTTGCTTGTTTGGTCAATATGATTTAGATGTGTATGGTTTGGTATGGCGGGGCTGTGTCCCGACTTTTATGACAATTATGTACTCTTAGATGCTTGTAGACATATGTCGTGTATGTGAAAGATTGTACGGCCTTGTCGGCCTATGTTTTGAGTTTATAAAGGATCATGTTAGCCTATTAGGCCCGTATGTCACGTGTATATGATGATGTAATGAAAAAGATACATTACGTTGGAACTTGGTTGAGTAAGGTACCGGGTGCCCATCGCGACCTAATGGTTTGGGTCGTGACAAAGAATTCCCGAATATTTTAGAGATTAAGAAAGCTAAATTGAGGTATGTTGGCTAAACCCCCTTCTTCTTAGAATCAAATCCCACTATGTTCATGTAATTGGAGTAAGTCCTTGATCATTATTGAATTAGCTATTCCTAATGTGGTTGTGTTTAAGGATGTTTGTTCAATGTTCATTCTAAATGCTTCATCATGTCGTCTTGCCATTTGAGAAATTGTTCAAAATGTGGAATATGTGTTAGGAATATTAAGACTTCATGTCAAGATCTAAATAAAGGTTGTTGTGCCAAATAGTATGAAAAACCTCTATGTGCCTAAGATTCTCAAACTTGCTCATATATGAATCTAATGTCTTGAATGGGAAGCCTTATTGTTGAGGATAATGATAATGATATTTAAATGTAGAAAAAGGCGACTGGAACTATGAAATACGGCCAAGTGCCAAGAATGACTTTGTAATTGAAATCACTAGTGCCAATGAATTGAAACTATATGAAAGAAGTACGATGTGAAATGATTGACAGAAAATGGTTGATGTCTCAAGTGATATGGCCTAGCCGATCGGGCCGAGTTCGAACTCCGTGTAAGAACACGGTGGTATTGTGGATTTAATTGTGAAAATGATTGATGTCTCAAGTGAGATGGCCTAGCCGATCGGGCCGAGATCGGACTCCGTGTAAGAACACGGTGGTATTATGGATGAAATTATGAAAATGTTGATGTCTCAAGTGAGATGGCCTAGCCGATCGGGCCGTGATCGGACGCCATGCCGCACACATGGTAGTAACTGTGCTGGAAATGATAATTGAAATTGTGAATATGGTTGATGTCTCAAATGAGATGTCCTAGCCGATCGGGTCGAGATCGGACTCCGTGTAAGAACACGGTGGTATTGTGGATTGTGGCATATGGCACTAAAGATTACCCAACCTAATTAGATGGAAATTAACTTGAGAACTTATATGATCCTTACTTGATGTTTTAGTATTGTTTTGAAGCTCTTATTGAACTCGTGACTGTTTCCCCCTTGTATTATTGTCCATTCTATTGAGATGGTGTTTTAGCTTTACATACTAGTACTATTCGACGGTACTAACGTCCCTTTTGCCGGGGGCGCTGCATCTTTAAATGGATGCATGTGGTTACATAGCAGACAGTGTTGATCGCAGTTAGTGGTACATCATCATCTTCTCAGCAGACTCGGTGAGCCCCATTTCATTCCGGGGTCATGTATTGTACCTTTTGTTTATATTGTGGTCACATTTTGAGGTATAGCCGGGGCCTTGTTGTCAGCGCCATCTTTACTCTTTTTTGTATCTTTAAAGGCTCCGTAGACACTATATTGGTTGTATATGTGTGTTGGGAATGTTAAACCAGTTATGTTATGTTTGATCACTTGTTCCATTCGAACTATAAGAAATATGTATTTTGAGACTTAAAGGCGCAATGGCTAATCAAATGATTTAGCATCATATGTATGAACTTCCTACTGTATAATTTATGAAATCATGTCTTTTCTTGATCATGGGTGAATTGGGTAGAAAGAGTCTAACATGCTTTCTGGTTTACTCTGTTGAGCGCCGGTCGCGCTACTCAGTTTTTGGGCGTGACAAACTTGGTATCAGAGCCTAAGGTTTTAAAGTGTCCTAGTATGTCTTGGAGCCGTGTCTAGTAGAGTCCTTTTTATCAGTGTGTTGTCGACCACATCTATAAGTTGGAGGTTACTTGGACATTTAGGAATAATACCCTTCTTTGATATTCTGAATCGTGCGATGAAACTGATTGTTGAACTGTTCTTCCTCTAACTCGTGCGTTGAGGTTCAAGGTAAGTTTAAATGCTCTTTTGGTTTATTCCAAGTAATGTTGTCATGTGACATGACGAATGGGTAAAGGCCTGAATATTAAACAGATGGCACATGATCATGTTGAATGAATGCTATGGCCATATGAGACAAGTATATAGCACCATGAGCATACTTTATATGAGAAGAGTGCTAGAAGTGATTACCCACCTCCAAAGAGGCATTGACGTGATAAATGAGACTTAAGCTTAACTAGTACATGTGGATAGTGTGGGAACCATGTGTATGATTCTAAGATGTAAATTTGTTACATAGGCACGTGATATATGAAAGACATGGCCTGGAGAGTAATGATAAATGTGTAGGTCTCTCATGGGATACAAGAAGTTATGAAAGGAGAGTTAAGTGAACCCACAATGAGAAGACCCTGGCACCATGAATATTATAAAAATCCCAGGAATGTGCGAAGTGGTGTTATACTCTAAAAAGGATATTGACACGAGGGATTTGGATCCCAAGCCTATGTGGATGAATAAGAGTAGAGGACTTATGAGGTTAATACCATGGGGACTTAAATCTCCCTAATAGTCAATCATATACAGGAGGACTAGAGATGTGAAACATGTCTCCCTCAAATTGCTAAATTCAAGACTTGTGTTGAAATGTGAAACATTCACCCCAAGTGGGGAGAGAAGGGCCATGGTGAGGCTACTTAAGTACAATAAAATGAGAGTGGGGCCATGTAGCTATGATGTTTGGATATTTTGTTGAAGACATGTGTAGTCTAGAAAAGTGGTAAGGAGTAACGTGATTCTCTGAGAGGATATGCAAATGATAAACCACTAGTACGAAAATAATGTGGAAGGTTAAGAAATGTAAATTCTTCGTACGTGACAATATACATGACAGGGTCAACGATACTAGAAACTAAGAATAGGGTTTGCAAAAGGGTTTTGTACTTGTTAGAGAGTCAGGGACAATGGAACCCAAGGAAGTGCTACAGATCAAATGTGAAAGGCTTGTGAGTTCTTAGAATGAGTTAATCGTAGATTTGCGATTTAGCTAAAGTTCCAAGGCTTTCAGAAAGACAGAACGAGTGGGAGAGATAAATGTGATGTTATAATAACCCAAGAGTGCATCGAGACTTGATGGAGATTCTCTTAAGAATCTTACAAGCAAGAAAGTGTTAAGTGATACACGGATGAACACACTTTCCCACGGATATCCCAACAAGTGTCGAGAGGCGAGCATGATGAATTCCCAACTAAGGGAAAAGACCACGTAACGTATGGAAGAACGCATGGCTATTCACTAACTAGGAAGAATGAGGCAAGAAGAATTGGAAGAAAAATCTATAAATTTAGATGGCCATGGTTATCGCAAAATAGTTCGTATCAGAATGGTGGACTCGCGTAGAGCACAAGTGTTAATAGAAGATATAAAGGATCAACTGTAATGCAGCCGACTTGAGTGACACTGAATATCAACTAAATGATTTAGAGGGAGTTCATGTCTATATATTACATTGGAAAGTGAGACTACTGGTGATGAAGTGGTGGTGTGATAAACTCAACAAACCAGGCACAATGATACTACGAGTTCATGTGAGGCAAACAAGTGTGTGGCACAATAAGGTTGTCAACTATGAATTAAGGGCAAAATGGGATGGGAGTGAATGCTCCGGTCACAAAGGAAATATAGTACCAACATATTGTCTAGACCAAAGGGAAAATGTTTGAAACATATTAAGAGAGGATGAACACTTGTTACGAACCAAACATGTTTAACATGATAGCTCTTACACTGCAATACCAGGAAACACTATTGGTGACTACAATACTGGGAATAAGGTGAGTTACTCATCGAGGATGGAATCAGGTGGACTAAGTCCTACACTTATAAGGAAAACAAGAAGCCGTTGTTGAAGAATTTAGGAGGATCTCAAGTTTTAGAAAAGGGCCTGTTCGGGCCAATGATTTTTTTATTTTATTGAATATATATAAAGGGTGTCGATATGTGTTTTGGGAAGTGTTTAGCAGTAAAGAGGAATCGTGAGAATATTCACAAGGGAAGTAGAGTGGTTTCTTAAAATCCTATAAGACTTATAATGAGGAAAGAGGGTGGCTAAGAAAGGTCTAAGCACGATGTTACTTCACATATTGAGGCAATGCCATGCAGGTTGATGTTATCAGGGTGTGCACGCAAGCTACTAGATGTTATTCATTTGAAACAGAATGTCCCATAAGAAAACTGACCTAGAAATGTCTTTTGTTGAGAAATTTGAAAAAAAAGACAAGTTGCAAGTACTAATAAGATTATAACCGTATCAAGGAAATTTTTGTAGAACTCAATTCCTAGGAGGTCATATGAAAGAGAAATCTGATATAGATATTCCACTAATAATGCAATATGGCAAGATGATCATTTATGCCTCTAGGAAACTCAAGAATCATGAAAAGAATTATCCAACACTTGACTTAGAACTTGCGGCGGTGGTTTCTGCATTAAAGATTTTGCGTCATTATTTGTATGGGGTCCACGTAGATGTATTCACGGACCACAAGAGTCTTCAATATATTTTCAAACAAAAGGAGCTGAATCTGAGGCAGAGAAGATGGCTTGAGTTACTCAAGGATTACGACATCAATAATTTATATCATCCGGGGAAAGCCAATATTGTGGCGGATGCTCTTAGCTGGAAATATATGGGTAGTTTAGCACACTTGGAGGTATATCAAAGGCCATTGGCCAAGGAAGTCCATCGATTGGCTAGTTTGGGAGTTCGTCTTGCACACTCTAATGAAGGAGGAGTAATTGTACAAAATAAGGTTGAATCATCACTTGTTGTGGAAGTCAATGAGAAGCAATAAAACGATCCATTGTTGGCACGAAACATAGAAATTCTAATGTGTAAGTGGGAAATGATTAATATGGACTTTGTGGTAGGATTGCCTCGTACTCCTTATAAGTTTAACTCGATTTGGGTGAATGTGGATCGACTCACGAAATCAGCACACTTCTTGTCGCTTAAGGCTACAGATACAGTGAAACAATATGCTCAGTTGTATATCAAAGAAATAGTCAGGTTGCATGGCACTCCGGTTTCCATCATTTATGATCGGGGGCACAATTCACTACTAATTTTTGGAAGAAATTTCAGTAAGGCTTGGGTACTCAGATGAATCTTAGTACAGCCTTTCACCTGCAGACTGACGGGCAGGCAGAGCGGACTATTCAGGCGCTTGAGATTATGTTGCATGCTTGTGTTCTAGACTTCAAAGGTAGTTGGGATGATCATTTACCACTCGTAGAATTTGCCTATAACAGTAGTTATCATGCTAGCATTCAAATGGCACCGTTCGAGGTTTTATATGGAAGGAGATGTAGATCTCTAATTGGGTGGTTCGAAATTGGGGAAGCAGCGTTGATAGGGCAAGACCTCGTACATCATGCTATGGAAAAAGTTAAAATGATTAAGGAGCGATTGAAGATTTCTTAGAGCCGTCAGAAGTCCTATTCGGATGTTTGTCGTAGAGATTTGGGGTTCAAAAAAGATGATTGGGTATTCTTGAAAGTTCCCCCCATGAAAGGTGTAATGCGATTTGGTAAGAAAGGGAAATTGAGTCCGAGGTATGTCGGACCGTACAGAATCATTCAGAGGATCAGTGAGGTGGCGTACAAGCTTGAACTACCACCTGAGATGTCATTAGTACACCCGGTGTTTCATGTGTCTATGTTGAAGAAAGTAGTTGGAGACCCGACAGTCATTGTTCCGGTTGAGACTATTGAGGTTAATGAAGAATTGACTTATGAAGAGATTCCAGTTTCTATTATTGATCGGCAAGTCCGAAAGTTGAGAAATAAGGAAATTGCCTCCGTGAAAGTGCTATGGCGAAACAAACAGGTTGAAGAGGCTACTTGGGAGGCCGAGGAAGATATGAAGAAAAAGTACCCTTATTTGTTTGAATAGCTATGTAATCATTCTATGAAATTATTCCCTATGAATTACGTATCATTTGTACAACTTATGTTAAAGGTGTTCCTTTTTGGTAGTATACTGCTCGTGAGGACACAGTTGGCATTGTTTTAATGTTATGTTGTGTCATTGGTTCATGAATATGTTGTTAGGACTAGTTTTGGTGATTCTCTGGCAGGTGGTTAGGCCCAATTACAGGGGAGACTCTGCCAAAATTTCTAAAAAGTTTTGGAGTTAGTCAAATTTGGGGGATTGAAATGTTTGAAAGAAGAGTCGAGTTATGTTAAGTGTTTGGGGCCGGACTCTACTCCTCATTAGAGGACGAATGATCTTAAGTGGGGGAGAATGTAAGGCTCCGTAAAAAAATTCTAATGATTTAAGATTTTAAAGTGCGCCAACGGTATTTGGGAATAACGTATTTAAGTATTAAAGGAGACCTATGGGATAGAGCCACATCATGTTGAATTGATAATGTATGTTTAGGGTGTGTTTGAGCATACTAAGGTGTTTTGGGAATGGCTAGAACTTGTGTGGAATAAGTTGGACACATTAAGTGGAAAGGATATTTCAATTGGCAAACGACCCAACTTCAAATGAATAGAACTCCCTCAATATAATGACTTATGTGGTTATATACCTATCTAATTAAATCCCTTTGAATCTAGTTTCCAACGCATCAAACCGTTTGTCATTTGGATATGTATACAGAAAGTTATGGTCATTTTACTTAACCTGTGTCATATGTGCACCCAGATGTGCGGCCGCGCATATTTGAGAGTTTCTGCCTCATGTGCGCAGCCAATGCGCGGCCACGCACGTAGGAACTCATTAAATAACCCTATGGCCGGGTATAGAGAGGGGTTAAGTCATTTTGGCCAAAAATCTAATATTTTTAGAGTGAGAGAGAGTGTCCTAGAGTGAGAAAGTGTTCTTCAATAATTGTTCTTCAATTCTTGCTCAAGTTTTGGAAGATTAAGAAGGGAAACTCACTGGGTCTTCATCCTAGAGGTAAGATTCTACACCCCTAACCCTCAATTTCAAATTTTGTCTAGAAATGGGTAATTAGCAAGATAATATTTGGGCATGAGAGTTGTTTATTTTACATGCATGTGTTATTAAATGGTGTAGGAAGATTGTTGAGCTAAAAATGGTAAAGAATGGGTTGTGGGTTGATGGAATCCTCCATAAAAGGACCTTGAAACCTTAATGCACACCTAGTGTTTGATAAAATGCTCAAATGAGCTAGAACCATGAACATCTTCCTAATTTTGGTTTAATTTGTTATATTTCTAAATAGATCGAAGTTGCTAAGAATTCCGCAATATTTTAGAGATTAAGGAAGCTAAATTGAGGTATGTTGGCTAAACCCCCTTCTTCTTAGAATCAAATCCCAATGTGTTCATGTAATTGGAGTAAGTCCTTGATCATTATTGAATTGTTTATTCCTAATGTGGTTGTGTTGAAGGATGTTTGTTCAATGTTCATTCTAAATGCTTCATCATGTCATCTTGCCATTTGAGAAATTGTTCAAAATACGGAATATGTGTTAGGAATGTCAAGATAGAAATAAAGGTTGTTGTGTCAAATTGTATGAAAAGCCTCTATGTGCCTAAGATTCTCAAACTTGCTCATATGTGAATCTAATGTCTTGAATGGGAAGCCTTATTGTTGAGGATAATGATAATGATATTTGAATGTAGAAAAAGGCGACTGGAACTATGAAATACGGCCAACAATAAGGTGGTAATGTGAATGAAATTGTGAAAATGGTTGATGTCTCAAGTGAGATGGCCTAGCCGATCGGGCCGTGATCGGACGCCATGCCGCACACATGGTGGTAACTGTTCTGGAAATGATAATTGGAATTGTGGATATGATTGATGTCTCAAATGAGATGACCTGGCCGATCGGGTCGAGATCGAACTCTATGTAAGAACACGGTGGTATTGTGGATTGTGGCATATGGCACTAATGATTACCCAACCTAATAAGATGGAAATTGACTTGAGAACTTATGTGATCCTTACTTGATGTTTTAGTATTGTTTTGAAGCTCTTGTTGAAGTCATGACTATTTTCCCCTTGTATTATTGTCCATTCTATTGAGATGGTGTTTTAGCTTTGCATACTAGTACTATTCGACGGTACTAACGTCCTTTTTGCCAGGGGCGCTGCATCTTTAAATGGATACAGGTGATTACATAGCAAACAGTGTTGATCACAGTTAGTGGTACATCATCATCTTCTCAGCAGACTCGGTGAGCCCCATTTTATTCTGGGGTCATGTATTGTACCTTTTGTTTATATTGTGGTCACTTTTTGAGGTATAGCCGGGGCCTTGTTGCCGGCACCATTTTTACTCTCTTTTGTATCTTTAGAGGCTCCGTAGATACTATGTGGGTTGTATATGGGAGTTGGGAATATTAAACCAGTTATGTTGTGTTTGATCACTTGTTCCATTCGAACTATAAGAAATATGTATTTTGAGACTTAAAGGCACAATGGCTAATCAAATGATTTAGCATCGTATGTATGAACTTCCTGCTGTATAATTTATGAAATCATGTCTTTTCTTGATCATGGGTGAATTGGGTAGAAAGAATCTAACAGGCTTGCTCGGCCAGGTTTACTCGGTTGAGCGCCGGTCGCGCTCCTCGGTTTTAAGGCGTAACAGATCTGCATACAAAAAATATGTGCAGGAAATGGCGTGAGTATGCCACAACGGTACCCAGTAAGTGCTAAGCCTAACCTCGCTCGAGTAGTGATGAGATCAGGTCAGGGCCCTACTGGAATAAATATAATGAAATAAGACAGAATGAAATATTGCAGTAAAACTAAATACGAAAATCTAACAGGAATAGAATCAATGAAAGACAACAGCTCAGAACACAGTGATAATAACAGGGGATCTTCCGAGATACCGTCTCGTAATCCCAAACGTAAATGTGTAGGGGGATCTCCCGGAATACCGTTCCGTAGTTCTAAATAAATATGCAGAACGGGGGATCTCCCAGAATATCGTTTCGTAGTCCCAAAGTAAATACGCAGTACAGGGGGATCTCTCGGAATACCGTTCCGTAGTCCCAAAATAAATATGCAGTACAGGGGAATCTCCTGAAATACCGTTCCGTAGTCACAAAGTAAATATGCAGCGCAACCAACCGAAATAACAGTTACAGCAAGAAATCCTACAGTTTAGACTAAGTTCAAGTCAAGGAAAGCAGGAAATTTCACTAAACATGCTGCACATAGTTCAAATAGGAAGTTAAACAAGTAGGCATGTTGTTATAGTCTAAACAAGATAGTTACATATGCCAGTGTGTTTCAAATAATGAGGAAACAAGTTATGACTTAGTGAAAAACGGAGTTTTACAACAAATAGCATGTGTATGTACTCGTCACCTCACGTACACGGCGCTCACATATCAAACAGTACCAAATCCTAAGGGGAGTTCCCCCACATAAGGTTAGGCAAGCCACTTACCTCGAACCAAGCTCAAATCAATCTGTCACAATGCTCTTTCCACGAATATCCGACTCTGAATGGCTCAAATCTAGCCAAAACCAATAACATAACATAAATATAGCTACAAGAAACTAATCTAGCTAACGAAATCAAAGCTAAGGCAAGAAATTAGAAAAATGCCCCAAAAGGTCTCCCGCACTCACGTCTCGGAATCGGGTAAAAGTTACCAAATATGAACACCCATTCACTCACGAGATCACTCGTACCAAAATTATCCAAATTTGATGTCTAAATCCCACTCAAAACTCAGAAATTCGGTTGGGGAACTTTTCCCCCATTCTCCCAACTTTCTCACTCAAATTCCTTAATTAAATGAAGAAAACAACAATAGATTAATGAAATATGATCAAAATCAAGTTAGGAATCGTTACCCCAAAGCTCTCTCTGAAAACCCCTCAAAGAATTGCCAATTTCCGAGCTCCTAAGTAAAAAAATGGAGAAATGAATCAAACCCTCGAATGTTTCCCTTTTCTGCCCAGCAAATTCGCTCCTGCGACCTATTCATCGCACCTGGGCATCGCACCTGCGAAAATTTCATCGCAGGTGCGGAAATGACTTAAGGAACCTGGGACAGCTTCTGTGAGAAAGTGGCTGCACCTGTGCGTACGCACCTGCGAAAAGTGGTCCTCTTCTGCGGTCTCTCTTCGCCTGCGCTCCAGGGTCACATCTGCGGGCATCGCAAATGCGGAATATTACCTCGCACCTGCGATCCCTGAGCTCCTCCTTCCAAACCGCTTTTGCTCCTGATCTTCCGCACGTGCGAGTCCGCACCTGCGGTTCCCTAACTGCAGATGCGAAAACACCAGCAACCAGAAATCTTCAACAATTGCATAAGTCCAAATTTCAACCCGTTGAGCATCTGAAACACACCCGAGGCCCCTGGGACCTCAACCAAATATACCAACCAATCCTAAAATACCATACGAACTTAGTCGAGCCTTCAAACCACATCAAACAATGCAAAAAGCATGAATCATCCTCCGATTCAAACTTAAAGAACTTGAAACTTCAAAATTCTACAATCGATGTCGAAACCTATCAAACCACGTCCGATTGACTTCAAATTTTGCACAAAAGTCATAATCAACACTAAGGACCTACTCCAACTTTCGGAATCGGATTCCGACCCCGATATCAAAAATTCCACTACCGGCCCAAAACTCCAAAAATCTGACTTTCGTCATTTCAAGCCTAAATGAGCTACGGACCTCCAAAACACAAGTCGGACACGCCCCCAAGCCCAAAATCACACAACAAAGCTAACAGAATCGACGAAATTCCATTCCAGATTCGTCTTCACACCGTTACGACTACAGTCCGAATCCTAAAACTTAAGCTTTTTGTTCAGGGAGTAAGTGTCCCAAAACACTCCAAAACCAAAACGAAACCACCCGGATAGTCATAATAGCAGAAATAGATTCGGGGAAATCAGTTAATAGGGGATCGGGGCTATAACTCTCAAGACGACCAACCAGTTCGTCACATCCTCCCCCTCTTAAAACAATCGTTCGTCCTCGAATGAGTATAGAGACATACCTGAAGTGGTGAAAAGATGAGAATAACGGTTGCGCATATCCTATTCGGTCTCCCAAGTTGCCTCCTCAACCGGCTGGCCCCGCCACTGAACCTTTACTGATGCAATGTTCTTTGACCTTAGCTTCCGAACCTACCTGTCCAAAATAGCCAATGGCTCCTCAACATAGGATAGATCCTTGTCCAACTAGACTGAGCTGAAATCCAACACATGAGAAGGATCGACGTGATACCTCCGGAGCATCGAAACATGAAATATCGGATGAACTTCTGCTAGGTTGGGAGGTAAGGAAAGCTCATAAGCAACCTCCCCAACTCTCCGCAATACCTCAAAGGGACCAATAAACCTTGGGCTCAGCTTGTCCCTCTTTCCAAACCTCATAACACCCTTCATAGGCAAAACACAAAGCAGGACCCGCTCTCCAACCATGAATGCAACATCGCAAACCTTCCGGTCTGCATAGCTCTTCTCTCTGCACTAGGCTGTGTGAAGTCTGTCCTGAATCACCTTTACCTTCTACAAGGCATCCTGAACCAAGTCCGTACCCAATAATCTGGCCTCACCCGGCTCGAACCAACCCACTGGGGACCAATATCGCCTACCATACAGAGCCTCATATGGTGCCATCTGAATGTTGGACTGATAACTTTTGTTGTAGGCAAACTCTGCAAGTGGCAAGAACTGATCCCAAGAACCTCCAAACTCCATCACACACGGACGGAGCATATTCTCAAGAATCTGAATAGTGCGCTCAGACTGACCGCCCGTCTGAGGGTGAAAAGTTATGCTCAACTCCACCTGAGTACCCAACTCCTGTTGTACGGCTCTCCAGAACCGAGATGTAAACTGTGTGCCCCGGTCAGAGATGATAGATACTGGTACGCCATGAAGTCTGACAATCTCACAAATGTAAATTTGAGCCAGCTGCTCGGAAGAATAGGTAGTCATTACAGGAACGAAATGAGCTGACTTGGTCAGCCTGTCCACAATCACCCAAACTGCATCAAACTTCCACTGAGTCCGTGGGAGTCCAACAACGAAGTCCATAGTGATATGCTCCCATTTCCACTCCGAAATATCTCTATCTTCTGAAGCAACTCACCTGGCCGCTGATGCTCATACTTCACCAGCTGGCAATTTAGACATCTAGCCACATACTCTACTATGTCCTTCTTCATCCTCCTCCACCAATAATGTTGCCTCAAGTCCTAATACATCTTCGCAGCACCCGGATGAATGGAGTACCGCGAGCTGTGAGCCTCCTGGAGAATCAACTCACAAAAACCATCCACATTGGGCACACATAACCTTCCCTCCATCCTCAATGCACCATCCTCCCCGATAGTGACCTCCTTAGCATCACCGTGCTGGACCGTGTCCTTAAGGACAAGAAGATGGGAGTCATCATACTGACGCTCCCTGATACGATCATAAAGAGAAGACCGAGAGACCACACAAGCCAATACTCGACTCGGCTCAGAAATATCCAATCTCACAAACTGGCTAGCTAAGGCCTGAACATCCAATGCCATAGGCCTCTCTGCTGCTGGTAGATATGCTAAACTCCCCAAACTCTCTGCCCGACGACTCTAAGCATTGGCCACCACATTGGCCTTCCCGGGATGGTACAAAATGATAATGTCATAATCCTTAAGCAGCTCTAACCACCTCCTATGTCACAAATTAAGATCCTTCTTGTTGAACAGATGCTGCAAACTCCGGTGATCAATGTAGATCTCACAAGGAACGTCGTACAAATAGTGCCTCCAAATTTTCAAGGCATGAACAATAGCTGATAGCTCAAGGTAGTGGACAAGATAGTTCTTTTCATGCACCTTCAGTTGTCTGGACGCGTAGGCAATCACCCTACGGTCCTGCATCAACACCGCGTCGAGGTTAACTCGCGACGCATCATAATAAACTGTATAAGACCCCGAACCTGAAGGCAATACCAGTATTGGAGCTGTAGTCAAAGCTATCTTGAGCTTCTAAAATCTCTCCTCACACTTCTCTGTCCACCTGAACGGAGCACCCTTCTGGGTTAGCCAGGTCATAGGTGCTGCAATAGAAGAAAATGCCTCAACAAACCGATGGTAATACCCTGCCAAACCAAGGAAGCTCCGGATCTCTGTCGCTGAGGGCGGTCTGGGCCAACTTTGCACTGCTTCCACCTTCTTCAGATCCATCTTGATCCCCTCACTCGACACAATATGACCCAAGAATGCCACGGAATCTAACCAGAACTCACATTTTGAGAACTTTGCATACAACTTCTTTTATCTCAAAGTCTGAAGCACTGTCCTCGGGTGCTGCTCATGATCCTCCCGAGTCCAGGAATACACTAGAATGTCATCAATGAATACGATGACAAAAGAATCAATATAGGGCCGGAACACACTGTGCATCAAGTGCATCAAGGCTTCTGGGGCATTGATCAGCCCAAATGACATCACAAGGAACTTGTAATGGCCATACCGAGTCCTGAAAGCAGTCTTCAGGATATCTGGCTCCCGAATCTTCAATTGATGATAACCTGATCGCAAGTCAATCTTGGAAAACACTTTGGCACCATGTAACTCATCAAATAGGTCATCAATACGAGGCAAAGGATACATGTTCTTCACCGTGACTTTGTTCAACTGGCGATAATCAATACACATACGCATAGAACCATCATTTTTCTTTACAAACAAGACAGGAGGACCCCAGGGTGACACATTGGGTCGAATGAAGCTCTTATCAAGAAACTCCTGCAACTGCTCCTTTAACTCAGGAGGAGCCATACGGTATGGAGGAATAGAGATGGGCTGAGTGCTCGACAACAAATCAATGCCGAAATAAATATCTCTGTTAGACGGCATGCCCGGAAGATCAGCTAGGAACACATCTCGATAGTCCCTCACTACTGGAACTGACTCAACTATAGGGGTATCAATACTGATATCTCTCACATAAGCTAGATACGCGTCACACCCCTTCTCAACCATTCGTTGAGCTTTAAGAAATGAAATAACTCGGCTGCGAGAATACTCTAAGGTACCTCTCCACTCTAATCGTGGTAAGCCTGGCATAGCCAACGTCGCGGTATTAGTGTGACAATCAAGAATAGCATAATGGGGCGACAACCAGTCCATGCCCAAGATAACATCAAAATCTACTATGCTGAGTAATAATAAGTCAGCTCTGGTCTCAAAACCACTAAGAGCAATCAAACACGACCGATACACGCGGTCCACAATAAGAGAATCTTCCACGGGACTAGACACATAAACAGGGGAACTCAAAGAATCCCGAGATACGCCCAAATGTGGGGCAAAATAAGAGAACACATATGAATACGTAGAGCCTGGGTCAAATAATACCGACGCATCTCTATGACAGACTGGAACAATACCTGTAATGATAGAGTCGAAAGCAACTGCATCTGTACAAGCCAGAAAAGCATAATACCTGGCCTGGCCTCCCCCTCTAGGGCGACCTCGACCTCCCCGACCTCCACCTCGAGCTGGCTGAGCAGGTGGGGCGGTAACTGGTGCTGGAATCATAGCCTGAGGACCTGGTGGAGCACGTGGTGGCTAAGAAGTCTGTGGAGGTGCAACCCTCCTAAGTCTGGGGCAATCCCTCACCATATGGTGGGTGTCTCCACACTCAAAACAACCCCTCGGAGGGCGTGGTTGATATGACTGACTCGGGCAAGGTCTGCTGGACTGGCTGCTAAAAGTACCCCGAGCAGGAGGTACACTAGATACTGGCGATGCATAATAAGGCTCCTGGGGGCTTAAAAGGGGCTGGAACACCACTAGCAGCTGGAAGAGCTGAATGAACGGGGCAACCCACATAACCCCTACCATGGCGAGCTGCTGGGGCACGAGCTCCAGAATAAGAACCAGTCTCTCGAGACCTCTTGGCCACTCTCTCCTCTCGGTCCCGGGAAAGCATGCCCTCTAATCTCCTAGTAATACTCACAACCTACTAGTAAGGAATATCCATCTCCAGCTCCCTGACCATACTAATCCTGATACTGGGGTGAAGTCCCTCAATAAATCGTCGAACCCTCTCTCAAACTGTGGCAACCAAGGTCGGTGAATGTCGGGCCAAATCACTGAAGCGGATTGCATACTCTGACACAGTCATAACACCCTGGCGCAGCTGCTCAAACTCCGTGCGCCATGAGTCCCTAAGGCTCTGAGGGACATACTCTTTCAAAAACATGTCCGAGAACTGAGTCCATGTAAGTGAAGCTGCCTCATCCGGACTACTCAACTCATAAGCACGCCACCACTGATAGGCTGCTCCTCTAAGCTGGAAAGTGGTAAAAGAATCCCCACTCGTCTCCGTTATGCCCATAGTACGGAGAATACGATGACACTCTTCCAGAAAACCCTGAGCATCATTTGTAGCCAATCTGCTGAAGGTAGGTGGGTGGTACTTCTTGTACCTATCAAGTCTGAGCTGCTCCGCCTCAGAAGCGGCTGTCCTAGTCTCATGCTGAACCGGGGCTATAGGCGGCATAGGAATGAACTCTGGGACCTGATCAACCTGGACCCTCTACTCAGGAGTGTGGGTTGCGAGAGTCTGTGTCCCTCCGCTGGCCTGAGATATGGAGGGATCTAACGGAATCAATCCAGCCTGAGCTAAGGTGCTGAACATGCTCATGAACTGGGCTAGAGTCTCCTGGAGGGCTGGTGCAGCAATAGGAACCTCTGGTGCCTGCCCTCAAGCTAGAACTGTTGGGGGCTCCTTTGTTGCAGCTCGCGCGGGTGCTCTGGCTACACCATGTGGCCGTACTCTACCCCGGCCCCGGCCTATGGCGGCTCTAGCAGGGGGCACGGGTGCCTGGTCGTCAGATCCTCCAGTACGGGTCCTCACCATCTGTGAGAAAGAATAGAATAGAGAATATTTAGAATTTGATGCCAATAACTCGCACGACAAGGAATCAAAAGAAGTATGTTTGTTCCTAACAGTTCCATAGCCTCCCGAAGATAAGTACAGATGTCTCCATACCGATCCGCGAGACTCTAATAAACCGGCTTGTGACTCACGACTCCTATGAACCTAGAGCTCTGATACCAACATGTCACGACCCAATTTATCCCTCTATAAGCCGTCGTGACGGCACCTAGTCTCTATGACTAGGTAAGCCTAACACTTTGAGGAAATGAAACAAAAACACAAACAATAGCTACTAACAGTAACAAATATCTAATAAGCAACTGAATGCCACTCGGCATATACAATTAACACCTTTGAAATGTACCAAACAATTCCCAAAACCCGAAAACCCGCAAGTCACAAGCTACTAAGAAATCTTAACTGTTCTATACATTATTTCTACAAAAAAAAAAGGAAAACAAATAAACATAAGGGGATAGAGGAGGACTCAGAGGATCTACGGGCGCGAGCAGATGTACCTTGAAGTCTCCAATAAGCAGCAGCGACTGCAACTAGTGATGAGGCCGATAAGTTAAACCTGGATCTGCACACGAAAAACATGTGCAGGAAAGGGCGTGAGTACTCCACAATGGTACCCAGTAAGTGCCAAGCCTAACCTCGATCGAGTAGTGACGAGATCAGGTCAGGGCCCTACTGGTATAAATATAATGAAATAAGACAGAATGAAATATCACAGTCAAAATAAATACAGAAATCTAACAGGAATAGAATCATAGAAAGACAACAGCTCAAAACACAGAGATAACAACATGGGATCTCCTAGGATACCGTCCCGTATTCCCAAATGCAAATGTGCAAGGGAATCTCCCGAAATACCGTTCTGTAGTCCCAAAATAAATATGCAGAACAAGGGATCTCCCGGAATACATTTCCGTATTCCCAAAGTAAATACGCAGTACAGGGGGATCCCAGAATACAGTTCCGTAGTCCCAAAGTAAATATACAGTATGGGGGGATCTCCCGGAATATCGTTCTGTAGTCCCAAAATAAATATGCAGCGCAACCAACCGAAATAACAGTTACAGCAAGAAATCCTATAGTTTAGACTAAGTTCAAGTCAAGGAAAGCAGGAAATTTCACTAAACATGTTGCACAGAATTCAAATAGGAAGTTAAACAAGTAGGCATGTTGTTCTAGTCTAAACAGGATAGTTACATATGCTAGTGTGTTTCAAATAAGGAGGAAACAAGTTATGACTTAGTGAAAAATGGAGTTTTACAACAAATAGCCCGTGTACGTACTCGTCACCTCATGTACACGGCGCTCACATATAAAACAGTACCAAATCTTAAGTGGAGTTCCCCCACACTAGGTTAGGCAAGCCACTTACCTCGAACTAAGCTCAAATCAATCCATCACAATGCTCTTTCCATGAATATCCGACTCCGAATGGCTCAAATCAAGCCAAAACCAATTACATAACATAAATACAACTATAAGAAACTAATCTAGCTAACGAAATCAAAGCTAAGGCAAGAAATTAGAAAAACGCCCCAAAAGGTCTCCCCGGACCCACGTCTCGGAATCAGGTAAAAGTTACCAAATATGAACACCCATTCACTCACGAGATCACTCGTATCAAAATTATCCAAATCTGATGTCTAAATCCCACTCAAAACTCAGAAATTCGGTTGGGGAACTTTTCCCCCATTCTCCCAACTTTCTCACTCAAATTCCTTAATTAAATGAAGAAAACAACAATAGATTAATGAAATATGATCAAAATCAAGTTACGAATCGTTACCCCAAAGCTCTCTCTGAAAACCCCTCAAAGAATTGCCAATTTCCGAGCTCCCAAGTCCAAAAATAGAGAAATGAATCAAACCCTCGAATTTTTCCCTTTTTTGCCCAGCGAATTCGCTCATGCGACCTATTCATCGCATCTGCGCTACCGCACCTGCGGCACCGCACTTGCGGAAATTCCATCGTAGGTGCGGAAATGACTTAAGGGACATGGGACCGCTTCTGCGAGAAAGTGGCCGCACCTGCGCATGCGCACCTGCGGAAACTGGTCCGCTTCTACGGTCTCTCTTTGCACCTGCACTCTAGGGTCGCATCTGCGGGCATCGCAGATGCAGAATATTACCTCGAACCTGCAATCCCTGAGCTCCTCCTTCCAAACCACTTCTGCGCCTGATATTCCACACGTGCGAGTCCGCACCTGCGGTCCCCAAACCACAGATGCGAAAATACCAATAACCAGAAATCTTCAGCAATTGCATAAGTCCAAATTTCAACCCGTTGAGCATCCGAAACACATCCGAGGCCCCCGGGACCTCAACCAAATATACCAACCAATCCTAAAACACCATAAGAACTTAGTCGAGCCTTCAAACCATATCAAACAATGCAAAAATCACGAATCATCCTCCGATTCAAACTTAATGAACTTAAAACTTTAAAATTCTACACCAATGTCGAAACCTATCAAACCACGTTCGATTGACCCCAAATTTTGCACACAAGTCATAATCAACACTATGGACCTACTCCAACTTCCAGAATCAAATTCCGACCTCAATATCAAAAATTCCACTACCGGCCCAAAACTCCAAAAATTCATCTTTCGCCATTTCAAGCATAAATGAGCTACGAACATCCAAAACATAATCTGGACACGCCCCTAAGTCTAAAATCACAAAGCGAAGCTAATGTAATTGACGAAATTCCATTCCGGAGTCGTCTTCATACAGTTTTGACTACGGTCCAAATCCTAAAACTTAAGCTTTCCGTTTAGGGACTAAGTATCCCAAAACACTCCAAAAGCCAAAACGAAACCTCCCGGCAAGTCACAATAGCAGAAATAGATATGGGGAAATCAGTTAATAGGGGATCGGGGCTATAACTCTCAAGATGACCGGTCGAGTCGTCACACCGGTGTTCCACGTGTCCATGTGGAAGAAGGAGATCTGTCGCTTATTACTCTAGTTGAGACCATTAAGGTTAATGAATAATTGACTTATGAAGAAATTCCAGTTGCCATCCTTGAAAGGCAAGTGTGAAAGTTGAAGAACAAAGAGATTGCCTTCGTGAAAGTATTATGGCAGAACCAACAGGTTGAAGAGGCCACCTGGGAGGCCGAGGAAGAAATGAAGAAGAAGTATCCTTATTTGTTTGAATAGCCATGTATTTATAAAGTTATGTTCTATGAAAATGCTAAGAGTTACCTTCTATGAATTATGTATCATTTGTACCGTTGATGTTAAGGGTGTTCCTTTTCTGGCAATATATTGCTTAGGAGGCCACGGTTGGTGTTGTTTTATGTTATATTACATCATCAAATTATGTATATGTTGTTAGGAGTGGTTTCTGTGATTCTCTAACAGGTGGTTAGGCCCAGTTACAGGGAAGACTCTAGCAAAAAAATTGAAAATTTAGGAAGTTAGCCAAAATTTGGAATTGCTGGTGTGTGAAGTCACAATTGAGACACATTGGATGCTAATGAAGGATTCTGACCCTCATTCGAGGACAAATGATCCTAAGTGGGGGAGGATATGAGGCCCCGTAAATATTTTACCTAAAACTCGGGAAATCGTGGTGCCGAAGTAGACTATGTATTGACGAATACGGAATTTTTGGGCTGGACAGTGCGCTGGGGAGTAAAGGAAAACTTTTGGCAGAAAAGACTTTTCTCAGACCCACTATGCGGTCGCAGAATAACTCTACGAGCCGCAGAATGAAGCAGAAAATTGGGCAAAGTTTGGGTGATATTGTGCGGTCACTATGCGATCGCAAAACCATTTCGTGGGCCGCACATCGACCGCGGAACCAATATGAAAATTTTCCAAATGGAGGTTATGCGGCGCATTATGTGACCGCAGAACAGGTCTGCGGACCGCATAATGGCCGCAGAGTGGGGCAGAGTTGCCCAGTTCTGGAGGACCATTTCGCGGTCCATTTTGCAGACCACAGAAGAATTATGCGATTGCATATGCGATCGCAGATCTGTGATGGGGCTCCTTTTTTTTCTAATTTTTTTACCCGACCCTATTTTGATATATTAGAGTAATGGACCACTTCTGAAGCAAAAACATATATTCTAGAGTGAGGGAGTGCCAAAGAGTGAGAGGGGGAGTTCCTAAGCCCATCATCCATCAATTCTTGCTCAAAGTTGAAGAAATTATAAGAATAATTCACTAGGTCTTCGTCCTAGAGGTAAGTTTTTACATCATAGCCCTCAATTTCGTGATTTCAACTGAAAATAGGTAATAAGCCAAGTAAATTCTGGGGTGTGGGAGTTGTTTATTTTACATGCATGCACCATCTAGGGTAGTGGGAAGATTGTTGAGCTCTTTTGGGTAAGATTTGGATAGTGGGATGATAGAATCTACCATAGGAGGACCTTGGAACCTTAATACATACCTAGTGTTTGATAAAATGCTCAAGTGAGCTAGAATTATGAACTCCTTCCTAATTTGTGTTCAATTTTGCAATATCTCTAAATAGATCGAAGTTGCTAGGATCTTCGAAATATTTTAGTAAATTAAAAGGGCTCGAGGTAAGGTATGTTGGCTAAACTTCTCTCTTAGAATTGAATTCCCATGATGATCTTGTAAGTACCGAGTTGTCCATTATGAATTGACTTTTCTGATATTTTCTGAATAAGTTTGGCGTCGGATGATGTATATATATGAATATGTTCAAAGGTGTTCCGAAATTTTCTTATTATATTGTGCTATTCTTCGGGAGAGTATTTGAAGTATGAGTATGTATTAAAATGTTGTGACTTCAAGTCAAGTCCAAATGATAGTGATAGCATTAAATTGTATAAGAGATCATATGTGCCTAACACCCTAATTTTGCTCAACTATGTGTTTAAAGTCTTAATTTGAAAGGTCTTGTTGTTGATTATCCATGATAATGATTGAAAATGGAATAGTGAGCTGAATTATGAAGTACGACCAATGTGCCAAGAATGATATTGCGTTATGGCCAATGATGTCAATAAAATGAATGACATGTAAAAGAATATGAATTGAGTGGTAAATACTTTTAATAACAAATGCTTTGGGAGTATCGATTTGCCACCGAGGATGGGTAAGTCGGAACAACCTAACCCTGAAACTACACGTGCCGGTGTAAAAGCGATTGAGAGATAAATCCATGTGTTAATATGATGAGATTGTTTCCCCTTATATGGGATGAGATTGGAAAGTCACGAGGATAAGTACAGATTCAGAAAGAGTAATATGTTGATTATGTTATTGTTACAAGGGAAGAGAAAGTTAACACTTGGCAAGATAAGTTGTTGGTAAGGAGTGCCATGATACTTAGATAGGAAAGGAACCAAGAGAACTTTATGAGCAAAGCGATCATCAGAAATGGAAGGTAAAATAAGTAGGGTGATGAGGATATGAGTCAAGGAAGAAAAACTACGAGATGAGATTTCTAGTTGGGAAACAAATTACCCCTAACATCAGGGTGGACACGTAAGTGTATAAGATAAGTTTACTTACAGTATAAGGACTTTGTTAAGTCTACGGACGAAGGGCAAAGGCCTGAGAATGGACTCACTCCTAAGTGGGGGAAAGTTGGACAAGTAATTTTACTTTAAAGTGATGGGTGGTAAAGGAGAGATCTTACCCACCGGAAAGGGAAAAACAAATTGAATTTTTTAAATGTCTTCCAAGAGAAGACGAAGTACAAGAACAACAAAGAGCTTGTACTAGGTCTACAAACTTATTGTAAGTGAAAGAGGCACTTCATTTTTGCCGTAAAAGTTAAAGAGATAGGTTGTCATTGTTTAGACAAGCTGTCAATAAATGAACGAATTGTTTGAATGAGTCCTAAAAGTTTGTGTCGGGTATGACTCGGCTTGAGTACCTGAATACTAGTTCCTAGAGTTAAACATGAAAATGCTATATACGCACAATTAGAGAAGGATGTAATAGAGAAGGATTTTTCCAAGTGTTCCTAAATAAGGAGTGGATTATGTAAGTTAAGACATGGTTCCTTAGTAAAAGGACAAGATGTTGGAAGGGAGTGGAAATTATTAAAAGATGTAAATACCATTAGGATCACATTGATGACCAAGTATTGAAGGTCTATGGTTGGTGATATTATGATTGAGAAAAAAATATTAAAGTAAGAGAACGGAAACATGAATATAGACACTTGAAAATTGATGGCAAGGGCAAGTCACAAGCTTTGTAATAGTGCAGAATGGATATCTTTCTATGAAGTGAACTTACTAGTTGCGTAATTTATAAGTTGGAGTCTGAAGGCACTCAGTTGTGATCGCCATATAGGCGAGAAGATAAACTACATGTTATGGTACAAACAAGGTAATACAATGTCGTGCTAAACTTTCGGGGAAGAAATGAACGTCCTACATTGATTCGAATGACTTAAGTTGCTAGAATCTCGAATGGATAAATGATGTCAGGAAATAACAATTGTAATGATGAGGAATGATGCACTACTAGAAATTCGGCAAAAACCGATCAAGGTCGACCGACCAACTTTGGTCGGTAAAAAAACCGACCAAAAAACCGACCAAAGTTAGTCGGTTTTTCAAAAAAAAATTTATTTTTTTTTTTACGAAACCGACCAACTTTGGTCGGTTTTCTTTGGCGCAAAAATGCGGGAAACTATTTTTGAGTCCCGCGAAATTTATGTTTCAAGAAACCGACCAACTTTGGTCGGTTTTTCAATTAATATAAATAAAAATTAATATTAAAAAAACCGACCAAAATTGGTCGGTTAATTCGGCGGGTCATTTAAAAAAACCGACCAACTTTGGTCGGTAATTTTACTTTTTAATAAAATCGACCAACTTTGGTCGGTTATTTTCGTGCGAAAATACAATTAAAGAGTATAAATCAAATAAAAGACAGTCTTAAAATAAAATGTACAAATGGTCAAGTGGTAGAATAGTATTCTGCCACAGTACAGACCCCAATTCGATTCTCAGATGGTGAATGATGCACTACTAGAAATTCGGCAAAAACCGACCAAGGTCGACCGACCAACTTTGGTCGGTAAAAAAACCGACCAAAAAACCGACCAAAGTTGGTCGGTTTTTCAAAAAAAAATTTATTTTTTTTTTTACGAAACCGACCAACTTTGGTCGGTTTTCTTTGGCGCAAAAATGCGGGAAACTATTTTTGAGTCCCGCGAAATTTATGTTTCAAGAAACCGACCAACTTTGGTCGGTTTTTCAATTAATATAAATAAAAATTAATATTAAAAAAACCGACCAAAATTGGTCGGTTAATTCGGCGGGTCATTTAAAAAAACCGACCAACTTTGGTCGGTAATTTTACTTTTTAATAAAATCGACCAACTTTGGTCGGTTATTTTCGTGCGAAAATACGATTAAAGAGTATAAATCAAATAAAAGACAGTCTTAAAATAAAATATACAAATGGTCTAGTGGTAGAATAGTATTCTGCCACAGTACAGACCCCGGTTCGATTCCCAGATGGTGAATTTTTTTTTTACATAATTAAAATACCGACCAACTTTGGTCGGAAAAAACCGACCAACTTTGGTCGGTTTTTTTTGCAATATTTTTTTTTTGAATTTAATTGACCGACCAAAGTTGGTCGGTAATTTTCGACCAACTTTGGTCGGTAATTTTCGACCAACTTTGGTCGGTATTCCTTTCCGACCACAAAAATACCGTCCACACGTAAATGGTCGCGTTTTGATCGGTTTTTTGCCATTCCGACCAACATTGGTCGATTTTTTTGGTCGGTTTTTACCGAATTTCTAGTAGTAATGGTTGAAACTTTGCACGAGAAGAACGTGAAAATGGGACCTTCACGTATAAAGAAATTTCTAAGTGTGAATTTGGTAAAAGATGATTGAAAATGAAGAATGAGTTATGTAACATCGCTTCAAGTGTTGCAGTAAAACTTTAGTTCTAATAGGACTATAGGGGGTGTATGGATGGAAATAAATATGTAACCTCTCAAGTATAAAGGTGTTATTCAAATGGAAATGACCGATAACATGGGTTAAGAAATGTCACGACACAAAACCACCAACTGGTTGTTACGGCACCTAACTCACTTCCTAGGCAAGCCAACATAACAACAACGAAAAATAATAACAGAAATAGCAAAAATAGTACAAGTCTAATGCCAATGATATAAACAACTTTGTCGAAATATAATAATCCCTCCCCCAAGAATTGATAAATACAGAGTCATGAGCTATAAAACGGAAATACAAGTCTGAAATACCAAATAACAATACTGTCTGAACGAAAGACAACAGTACAAAAATAAAAAGAGACGTCAAGATTGCGGTCGAGATGCAACTCTACCTCATCTCTCCAAAAATAACTCAGCAACAAGACCCAGATACTGGTGGCTCGGTCCAACACCTGGATCTGCGCAATTTAGTACAGAGTATGGTATGAGTACAACTGATCCCATGTACTCAACAAGTATCATAACTAACCTCGGCGAGGTAATAGAAGCAAGAATTATAAATGATACTCGCTAATCACATGTACAGTTCATAATTCCAATAAGTACAGAACAATAATATGATCAAGTCATGAATCACAGATAAAATCACCTTGGTGCATACAATAACTTAATGTACTCTACTCTGTCAATAATCCAGCATATAAAGAAGATGTGCAAACAAATCAGGTAAACAACCAAGGAAATTGCAAGTAAAGATGAAATACAATAACCAAATCAAACATTAGCCAGCCTTTCCTCGGAGTCTCAATAACCGAACCAAATGATTGATCAACTTTCCTCATACTGTGTGTACACCATCAAGAGAGAAATATGAGAGGGTGACCCTAGGGGGATGGATCCATATCCACACGTTTCACGGCATTGTCACATGCCATAAATATCAACTACACGGTGTAGTCATGTGCTAATAATTACAATCTGCACGACGTGGTCACATGCTCATAATCATAATCTGCATGGCATGGTCACGTACTCATAATCATAAACCGTACGACGTAGTCACGTGCTCATAATCACAATCTGCACGGCGTGGTCACATGCTCATAATCACGATCCGCATTGCATGGTCACGTGCTCTAATCATAATCTGCACGACGTGGTGTCACGACCCAAACCCCAACCAGTTGTGATGGTACCTAACGCACTTGCTAGGCAAGCCAGACATAACTGTAATGAACAATAATAGCATAAATGACAGAATTAACATAATTCTAAAACTTTAATATAACATAGTAACGCCAATACATGATAAATCTCCCAGAACTGGTAAATACAAAGTCATGAGCTCTAAAATAAAATTACAAGTCTGAAATGCCAAATAGAGTATTGTCTAAAATAAAGACAATGATGCATAAGAAAAGAGACACCAAGACTGCGGTCGAGAATGCAGCTCTACCTCGTCTCTTGGTGATCAACTCAACTGGCAAACTCCGCTATCGGTGACTGGGTCTGACACCTGGATCTGCACAATTAAGCGTTAGGTGTAGTATGAGTACAATCGGCTCCATGTACTCAACAAGTATCATAACTAACCTCGACACGGTAATAGAGGCAAGAATTATAAATGATACGTGTTATAACCTGTACAGTTTATAAATTCAACAAGTACAAAACAGTAATATGATCAAATCGTGAAATCACAAATAAAACCACCTTGGTGCACACATTTACTCAAGTACTCTGCTCAGGCAATGATCCAGCAAATAAAGATGATATGCAAGTGAATCAGGTAAATAATTTTGGAAATTGCAAGTAAATACGAAATGCAATAACCAAACAACCCCCGTCAGATTTTCCTCAGAATTTTCATAACTGTTCCAACCACTATTCAATTTTTCTCAATCCATGTGTATACCATCAAGAGAGAAATATGAGAGGGTGAACCTAGGGGTGGATCCATATCCTCACACTGTACAGACAACTCACGTGTTAATAATATCAACTGTACTGACAGCTCACATGCTGCACGGACAACTCATGTGCCGATAATATCAATGATTAAATACACACGGATAATTCACGTGTTGCATGGACAACTCACGTACCAATAATACCAATTGCATGGACAACTCACATACCAATAATCACAATCCGTCTTGCGTGGTCACAGGCTACCGGTTCAGATCATATCACACAGAAAGTAAGTGTACAAGAATACATGTACATGATTAATAAATATCAAGTTTCATACACATAGGCTCATGTGCAATGTGTGTTATTATAACTCAATCAGACGATTTAATCACGAAATAACAGTTTATCAGGTTCAATCAGGAGAATAGCCTCAATGTAACTTCAAATATGGTACAAATAGCTCACAAAAAGAGTACAAATAGGAGAAACATCACAACATAAAACTTAGCAATCAAATCAAAGCATGTCATAGCCTAAGCACCACCCCAAGCATGAATAGTACCCCAGTGTATGCATATGGGCTCAACCCCAGACATATGCACCACTCATAGCACGTAGCTCTCACAAATAATTCAGGCAACTAGAGCCTTAACCAAGTTTAGGTAAGATACTTACCTTAAGCAAGCTAAATTAATCCTCTAACAAGCCCTTCCCGCATGTATCAACCTCCGGACGACTTGAATATAGCTAAACTAACTTAATACCGTCAATAAAAGCCATAGGAAACGATTCCAAAAGATAAAGCTAAGATCTTTAACTCAAATAAAAAAAGTCAGCCCAAAAAGTCAACCTCGGGCCCTCACTCCCGAACCTGACCAAACTCACAAATTTCGAACACCCATTCAAATACGAGTCCAACCATACCAATTTCATCAAATTCCAACCACAAATCAACCTCAAATCATCAAATCTCACTCTTCAATAACATAGTAAAAAATTCCCAAATCCCACCTTGAATTCTCATAAATTAGGTGTAATAATCTGTCACGCCCCGACCTCGGGGAGCGCGACCGGCGCTCAACATAGTTATCCCGGTCGAGCAAGCTTACACAGTGTCGTCTACCCAACTCACCCACAAATAAAGAGACGAATGCATTTTACTAATTAGTCAGTAAGAAGTCATGTGAACAACACCATTTCATTTCCATTAGTTACATCCTTAACAAATATTCAAAAGAGTACATTGTGCAATCATAGTTAAAGTGGGAGAAATGATACAATTATAATATTTTTAGTTTTAAATTTCCCAAAGAAGACACAATCCACACTATGTCTACGGAGTCTCTAACAGGAACAAAAGAGTGTTATGACAGTGCCGGCAACAAGGCCCTGGCTATACCTCAAAACGCTATATACAAAGGATAGAAGATACATGACCCCGAAATAAAGTGGGGCTCACCAAATCAGCTGAGGAGAGGGTGTGTTGCTATCACTGATCAATACCACCTGCTATGGAACCACCTGCATCCATTAAAGATGCAGCGCCTCCGGCAAAAGGGACGTTAGTATATATAGAATAGTACTAGTATGTAAAACTAAACACCCTCTTAATAGAACGAGCAACAAAAAATGGAGAATAAAACATGATATCAATAAGAGACTCAAACGGTATCAAAGTGTCACATTAGGGAAAACGTAAATTTCAAGTAGGTTTCGGTAATTTAAGTTGGGAGATCTTTAGCACCGATATACCACCGTATTTTAGTACGGAGTCCGATCTCATCCCGACCGGCTAAGCCGTCTCACCCCGAGACATACACTCACAATACCACCATGTTCATGGCATGGCATCCGATCTCAGCCCGATCGGCTAAGCCGTCTCACCACAATGCCGTGTGGGTCGACATTACATCACATCTAACTAGCAATAATCTCATCCCATTTAAGTAACGTCACATTTCTTAGTCTATTCCTACATATACTTTTGGCAAGTACAACTATGTTGTGCTTTTCATGAGTCCATGTTCACATATATCTTTAGCAAGTACGATTCTATTATACCTCTGAGTCTGTGACTGAATATATCGTCAGCAAGTACGTCCCTATTACGCCTCTAAGACCATATCTGAATATATCATCAGCAAGTACGACTCCATTAGGACTATGAGTCCAAGCCTGAGTACATCATCGGCGAGTACGGCTCCTTCACAAAATTTGTAGATCATAGGTCCGTGCAACTTTTCATGGTAAACCTTGTTTTCAAAATAATAATGCAAATAACTCACTATCTATCTTCATATGCCATGCTGATTTTCAAACTATGTCCACATACGCAAATTCTTGGGGAATACCCCTACTGCCCATGGAGTTACCATGTGGGCACATAGTAAAAACTTTAGTATCATATAAGGTATCCTTACCCTCATTCCCAAGACAACACCTTTAGGATGTGCGAGACATCATCACGTATCTTTGGAAAACATGAAACCTTTCGAATTCCAAATTATATCATTACTGTTCTCCAACTCTTGAGCTTTAAATCGCTCATGCAATATTACAATGCATCAGAAGTATTAATGTATCCTTGTACGCCACTCAAAACATTCAACCCCCTTATAATATAAGGGTTTTAATCAATCCGCGCTCAACTGTTTCATTGGCCCACTTAAAGAGTTTTAGAGCATTTTCAGTAACTTTACCTTTGACGAATTCATTAGCGTCAAATTGAGACATACCTTATCTTGACAAGTTTAGTGTTGTCCTTGCATGTCGACTCTCCTTCCTAGATAATCCATTCTACTCCATTAACCTCTAAGGTTGTGCATTTTGTACACCTTAGGCCTTAGCATGTCTTCCACTTACTCATTCAAATGTCTTTATACGGTTTTCATGCATATCTACACTCGTCATTGACTATTGATGTCAATCAGGTTGACTTGTCCATTTGATAATCCATTTTGAAACTATGTACATGCCCCTTACATGTATCATGGTTCAAACATTTCTCGGTTTATGCTTATGCATTCCTTTATAACATTTCTATGGCGCTGCTAAATCACGTGACATAATGATGACTACAACCTATCATATCAAATGTTTATCCAATTCTTATTATCAAGACATGTTCATAATTATACCTTCACTATTCCAATCATTTCTTATTGCAATGAGTCATACAAACGCTTGTTATGGGCCTGAATGACCCATATTCCCCTACCACTTAGGTCCACATTAACTTTTGGTACCTTACTATAAAAATCTTAATATAAAACTTGTTTACTCGACTCGGGATTACCTTATCCCCTTATCTGAACTTTACATGTTCATACTCTACTTGTAAACACAACTAGTGGCCATAATAGTGATTGATCGTCCTTTGCCTCTAGCACTTTTAAACATAAACCCGGGTTGTATCTTCTTAAGATGACCTTATTTGTTACTATAGCACAACTTCTCGCGGTTCCTGATGTTGAAACGATATTCCTGTCTCACTTTTATTTCGACAGGTCATTAGCTCTTGGCTAATAATTCTAATCCAATTTTGTCCCTTTTGGGCTGTACCATTTTACTTTATTCTCGACCATATCCTTTATGTTCACATCAACGACCATCTTATACCTTCTTGGCTACTCCTCCATTAACTAGGGTCATTACTTGGATCTCATGCTTAACACTCTCCTCCCTAATCTCGAGGGAAATTGGATGATGATTGACAATTACTTCTTGCTTCAAGCTTTAATACACGATCTAGAGTGAGAAAAAAAGAATGAGAAGTGCGGTGCAAAATACACTGATAAGAAGAATTCTACTAGATACGATTCCATAGACTTCCTAGGACTCATATTAGAACCTAGTGCTCTAATATTAGGTTTGTCACGATGCAAAATCACGTGACAGATACCTGATTACACTAACCAACATGGGTGGACTAACTTGCACAAGAATACTCATCTATATGGCTAATAGATGCATGCGGAAGCCTTTTTGAAAACATAATTATTTTAAATTATTAAAGACATACAAGAAACATAATCTTTAATTCACCATTTTTCATTAACTAAAAAAGTACATAAGGATAACAATATTTCTTTCATCCATGCCATATAAATAACTCTCGATTACAACTCCAAAAGAAATTGTCGATGCAATCTCTATTATATGAGAATAAAAAAAAAAATTGGACAAACTCCAACCAAAAGAAAGTAAGATCAACATAATATCTACGACAGAATAAAAGTGGTGCATCACCATATACCTCGAAAAAAGAGTCATTCTAACCTCATCCGCTCATCACGTACCATACTTCATACTGAAAACATATAAAGTAAGTGGGGCCATGGAGAGGGGCCCCTAAGGGCTGAGTACACCACCGCAATACTCAATAAGTATCATAGCCTCTCTCTAACTCGAGTTTATAGGACAAGGTTTTATAAAATATATGTAGCTAACAGTTTATATGGAGCGGTATATGATTACACCAATTCAAACTCTTTACCATTTTAAATGAAAAGGCTAGTAAAATGTAAATCATGATATGAATTTTTAAAATATTTATATCAACCCATAATTCTAAGAAAAATTATATAAAACTATTTTAATTTTATTAAGTCATCGAAATCACTTTCGGCTCGTTGGGCCTAAATATAACAAAATTATATTTTACGTTTCACCGAGAGAATTATACCGACACCGACATAAACAATCACTAAGTGATCAACCTAGCAACAAGTATTTAACCCTACTTGTTCGGGCGGCTTTCCTGTAATATCGTACGAGTCGACTTAACCTCATTATTTTAAGTAATAATCATTTGTTCTCACAATGGGGAACTTTTGTAATGACCCGACCGGTCGTTTTAAGTATTTGTACTCCGTTCAACTATTTAAAGTCCCGAGAAGCTTTAAGTTTGAAGAGTTGACCAAATTTAACTTTTGAGTATTTAACCCTAGAATAGATTTTTAATGGTTCCGTTAGCTTCATATGGTGATTTCGAACTCGGGCGTATGCCTGGATTTTAAATTGGAGGTCCCAAAGTGAATTGGCGTAATTTTCAAAAAAATTGTTAACTTTGAAAAGCTTTGAATTTTAAAATTTGGCCATAATTGGATTTTTATTGATATCGGGTCCCGATTTGGATTTCAAGAGTTCTAGCAGCTTTGTAACAATATTTATGACTTGTGTGTAAAACTCGAAGTTATTCCGAGGTGCGTAGGCACGTTTTCCGTTAGTTTTTGAAAAATTAAAAGTTTTGATTTTATAAAGCTTAAATTTGTTGCGATTCGTAGTTTTGATGTTATTATTGTATTTTGATCACTCGAGCAAGTTTGTATCGTCTTTTAGGACTTTTTGGTATATTTGGTTGGGATACCGTGAGGCTCGGATGGGTTTTTAACGTGTTTGGTGTTTTGGCATTGTTTTGAGCATAAGAATATAATGATCCAAAGGTCCATTTTTAGTTTTAGAGATTAGAATTCGATTTTGAGACTTCCGGGAGTTTGATATTAATTTATAGGAATAATCTGGAATGTTTGGTCTAATTTTATTAAGTTGCGATAGGATTTTTGCTGCGAATCATGAGTTAATTATTTAACAAGCAAAGTTGGTATCGCAATAATCAAATGAACTCCGAATAGAGTTTTGACTGAACGATTAGGTTCGTATTATTATTTGTGACTCATAAGAGAAAGAATCATCAAATTCTGAGTTCGTATGAGGGAGTTAGAGTCTTTTTAGTGAAAAACAAATTGCTAGTGCAAGCAAGTTTTGGTGCGCACCTTTAACGACGAGATTTGATACTTTTAGCGACCATATTAGTGTTTTTATTGGGTAATTTTTTTTTATATACTCATTTCAATATTTTTGGTGTTAGGAAACTCGGATTTGGGCGATTTTTTAGAGGATTTCCACCATATGGATTGGGGTAAGTGTTCTCTACTCGGTTTTGATCTTATTTTATAATCTATCCTTGTTTTTGGTATTTGGTTGATGATTTCAAAAGAGAAATTGGGGGTTTGTCTAAAATTTTATAAAGTAAATTTTCCAGTTTTGAGCATCGATTCAGAGTCAGATTAGAGTAAAACTAGTATGGTTGGACTCGTAATTGAATGGGTTGTCAGATTTTGTGAGTTTTTTCGGGTTTCAAGGTACGGGCTCGGGTTTAACTTTTTAGTTGACTTTGAGTCTTTGATAAAAGATTCGACCTTTATCGATTGGGTTTGTTTCCTTTGGCATTATTTGATGTTCTTGAGTTGTTTTTGGCTAGTTTTGAGTCGTTCGAAGGTCGGTACGCGCGGGATGGTATTTTTGGAGCATCGTTTGGCTTGCTCGGTATTGGATTTGGCTTGTTCAAGGTAACTAACACTTCTAAACTTGGTGCTGAGGGTATGAACCCCTGAATATAAGTGTTATGTGTTTGGCGTTGAGGTGACGCACATGCTGGGTGACGGGTGTGTGGGCGTGCACCATGTGAAATATGACTCGGTTGTTTCTGTGGTACTGTGTAGTTACCTAATCTTATTGTTTTCCATGATATTTCTACTTGTTAGAGTAATTGAGCTGTGATCCATGTTAGAACCCATGTTTAGGCTATATGCTTATTCTATTAGGACCCACTAAGGTCGTATATGTTGTGGAGTTATTTGCTTAAATTGCAGTTATATACTGAGTCATACTCATTCATTTGCATATTATATCTCAGTCTCTGTTGCTATTTATTAATACATCATATCATCATTTTTGGGCTGATCTTCATGACATTGTGAGCCCAAGAGACTGGAGAGATTGATGACTAAGTGAGGCCAAGGGCCTGTTTGTGAGTGATATTTATGGGATCGGGATACACGCCGCAGTAGGCTTTATTGATTCATGCCATGATTGGCTTATTATAGCGTTTGGGCTGGATCTTCCCCTCCGGAGTCTGCACACTCACAGTGAGCGCGATTGCTATTGATTCACGATGGGATCGGGCTGCACGTCGCAGCAGGATTTATTAGCGTTTAGGCTGGATTTGCCCTGTTCAGTGCTGAGTAACTGAATGTGTTGAGTGATTGAGCGTGATGAGTGGGAAGTATGAGACAGTGAGATTGAGTACTCTGAGAGTGTGAGTACATGAGTTCATCACTATGATGGATTGCATTTGACATGTATACTTGACATATAGGCATAGAGATGCATTTCCTCATGCTACTCAATTTTGGTGACATTCATGTTTTCACGTGCACACTGACAGGTAGGCATAGAGAAGTAATTTCCCCATGCTATATGATAATGAAACATCTTATTTATTGTTAAAATATTTTGGGAAAATTCATAATTTTTTTGATTTACTCATACTTTGGTGTTTTCGGTGAAAGATTTGGGTTTTACTATTATACTTGAGAAGCATGACTATTTTTTCATAATTGTGAATGAGCTGAGCAACATATTTTTGAGTCATTGCTTGTATTGCTTTTCTTATATTATTACGAATTGTTCTTGGCTATTGGTGTTGGACTCTAACCTTTGTCCAAACTCGTCACTACTTTCAACCTAAGGTTATGTTTGTTACTTATTGAATACATGGGGTCGGTTGTACTTATACTACACTTCTGCACCTTACGTGCAGATGTTGGATGCATATGTTGTTGTGTATGGCGGGAGCTGGATTGTAAGATATATCTGCATTCCGGTCATAGCTGCCTCTTGTTCTTGGTAGCTTTAGAACTTTAATCTGTTCATGTACATTTCGAACAAATGATGTATTTATTTCATACCAGCTTCATAAACTCTAAATCTTAGAAGCTCATAATTTGTACTACTAGTCCTTGGGAATTCTTTGTATAAAAGTTCAGTTGTATTATCAATTCTTCTCTTAATGAATCTTATTTGAAGTGGTTTATTATTAACTGGCTTACCTAGTGGGTTGGGTTAAGTGTCATCACGGCTGGTTGGATTTTGGGTCGCGACAAGTTAGTATCAGAGCTCTAGGTTCATAGGTTCTACGAGTCATGAGCAAGTGTCTAGTAGAGTCTTGCGGATCGATATGATGACGTCCATACCTATCTTCGAGAGGCTACAGGGCATTTAGGATAAATTTCCTATCTTTCTTTCCTTATCGTGCGACATTGATTCAGCTTGAAGCATATCTCTTTGAATTCCTTCCACTCACTCGTATGCGCATGTGAGCGCTCGATATCAGCTATACATCGACGGCTTGTGGAATTCCATAGATAAGGTGCGAGATGTGTCTTTTGTGTTTTGGTGATGGGCCGGTCTAAAGGACTTGAGGCTGAGTTTGGACCACAACTTAGGCTCAGTAGTTTTAGTTGTGTGAGCATGTGCTTTTGGACTTTTATGTCCAGTGGTGTCCCTATGAGTGGAATTTATGGCCCGGTGAGTGGTTGGATGACTAAATGATAAGTATGATGTGACTGCGGACTGTGTTCGGATGGTTTGAATGTGACGAGAAGAGTTTGCTTGAGATGTAAAAAGGACTATTGGGTGCTTGATTTCTGTCTTGATATGACATATAGTCTCGAGTTATGAGTGTGTTGAAGGATCTTTCATGTTGTTTAATTGTGGAACGAATTAGATTCTCGTGTCTTATTAATGATCTTAGACTCAGGAAGATTAAGTGATTGCATAGTAGGTGTGGCTGTGAAACGGCATAGAGAGATGTCAGTTTGAGGCTAAGCATGTGGGTTATAACCTGCGGGGTAATCTACAGATGTGTGATCCTTATGATGTTGTGAGGAGGGTTTCTTTTCTTCAAGTGGGTTATAGGTGTTGCGATTTGAGTTTGGATTGGTTGAGAATTTTGACCTGATCGTCAGGAGGATGAATGCGAGATTTGCAGATGATTTGAAATATTAGATAGTTTGTGTTACATGAGCTTATGAAGGATTGAGTTGAATTTTGGTGCGGGATTATGGCAGTAATAGAGTATGGGTATTGTGAGTTATCGAGTGTTTTGTCCTATGGCTTTGAGCCAAGTGGGGGAGTCTGCTATCGATGATTTGATTGCATGGTTATGTGTTATACTAGTTTCGATTTGAGGCATACTTGTGAATCAGATATGACTTATAGAGGTTGAGATCAAGGATGACTCGAGTAAAATAATTTCTGGATACGGGTTATGTTACACTTTATGGGTATATGGGAATCATGGAATGATTGAGTTGTTATTCGTGGAAGACGTAGTGCGCATGGAGTAGGAATTTGCTCGGTTGCGTTAAGGCGGGGTTGCTTCTGCGGGCGTTGTCGTGCTAAGAGGGCACAGGTCGTTCGGCCCCTTTGGGTGGTGCAATTGAGATTTGAGTAGAGTAGATGACTCTCAAGAAGATTCTAATGGATGCAAGATTTATATATAGCAATTGAGAATTTATTCGGATTTATATATGGATAAAATCCGAGATTTGCGTCGGATGGTGTCGGGAATTGCGGTATTTCTGTATCACTATGGATTCTACATTTCAGTATCAGGAAGGTAAAGGAAACAGTTTTAGGTTCGCATAAGGTCTCTTCGGAGTGGGTGTCTCGATTGTGGTACTTTGGGTGTCAAGAAAGAATACAACAACTTATAGGCCTTAGGGCGGTGTGGTTTTATGCTGGGGTCTTCTGTGGTGAGCTTCAGGTAAGAATCGTGGTGTTCTGGCAAGGGGAAGTGTTAACTTGAGGGTAATTCGGAAGGAACTCAGAGAAATAGGACAACTTGGTAGTAGGTTGGATCAGCATAGTAACGGATATGATTGGTTCTTTGTGTACTTATGATGTGGTGAGGCTCTAGAAGTGTTTCGGTGGCAATACTCTTGGGTTTGGTGACCTACGTGGCTTGGTTGAGTTAGAGAGATTCAGTTCTGATGGTTTGGTTATTGCAAATGGGTTTTAGAGAGTTCTTGATAGTTTCTACCACGGTTTGAGATAGATATTTCCTACTGGCGAGAGGAGCATGTTGCGTATTGTGATTTTCTCCTTGGTGAGATCAAATGGAAGGTTTCTGACTAACCGGATATGTATTCTGCTTGTGACTCAGAGTGGATTATGAGATTCTCGTGCTTTTCATATGATGGCATGATAGATTCAGTGTGTTGTGTGGGGTTGAGATTTGCATGTGCAAGGTCACGGTTCAGTTTTGGAGGGAAGGTCATGAATTCTGAACAATATGGATGGTTTCAGATGTTTAGTGAATGTTATTACTACTTGGTATTGCCTGATAAGGGTGCGCATTTCATAAGGTGCGTTGTGTTTTGGCTTACGAATACTTCATTGGTATTGCGGTACACGCTTGGTTGATCGACTGCTAATGTTCAGATTTTGCTATGTGGCACAAAAGAATTATGAAAGAATTTCTCGTGGGATGATTATGTATGAGAGACGTGTTAGTCAATTGAGTGATGGAGTTGGAGTCGTCTATGGTGATTCAGGTATTCTATGGATGTGGAGACTGGGAGTTCTCAAAAGCAGATTGTTTCGGGGTTACGAACTGTGAAGTTGTGGCCAAGGTTAGCTAGATGGTGGTACGTGTTATGGTTAGATCATTTGTGAACTTTTGGAGGGCTATTTATCCATTTGGGGATTACCGGAGTTGATTTAGGGGCCCATTGGTAGGCCCGAGGAGGATGTGTATTCTACACCGGGTCGGATTTGTGGACTCAGAACTGTTAGAGCTGAGGGGTGTGTCATTCTGTTGGAGTTGATCTCATTCGTATCTGGTATGTTCTATGTAGTACTCTTCTATGCTACGAGGGGTTGTGATTTGTTGGTCATATGCACGCATGTAGCGGAATTTGAGTGAGATGGTTATTAGGGTGTTGAATGGTTAACTGCACCTTGGTTATGTTCTTTCCGGGCTGTGGTATAAAGTGTTATTCACTTCTCCATGGTTATGGTCATGCACTTGTCTACTTGGTGTCGAATTGCTTATGGTTGTTGATTTTTAGCATTGGGGATCGAGGTATTTCATATGGATCGGTGTTTGGATGGGTCACGTATTGCAGCTGGGTTATGATGGGATATGATCCTTTATGATTGATTCGTGTGTTTTGGTTCTACTGTGTGTAATAGGTTCCGAGCATTGCGTTGTGGTGGTACTTGTTGAGCTTGAGGGACGGTTCTCTCATTTGAGTCATTTTCCATTCTTGGGTGCATTTGAATTGTTGCTTATTGGTGCACGGATTGCACGGTTTGTGGCTTTAGGTTGTATTGGTGTGGCATGTCACTAGAATAGTTGTGTTTGATGAGATGAGGTCATTGGACCTAGAATGGGTACTATCGGATTTGATTACAGTATGTATGGAGGAATAATATCGGAAGTCGGCTTAGGTTTTGGCTTTGGTTCTTGTCAGACGAGAGAGGGCTACGTGACTTGTTGATCTGATGAGTGGTTATGAGTTTATGCGTGTTTCTTTCATCATCGGCACTGTACGAAAGGTTTTAGAGCGAGGTTTTGTTTGATATGAGATTTGTTATCGGTACCGGGTGTGTTTTGAATAGCTACTGCGGTCAAAAGTTATTGCTAGGAGCATCTGGGTTATGTGGTATATCATATGATTACATCTTGGGTTATAGATATGACTTGATACAGCTTGTTCAGACTTGTACAGTGTGTAGATGCGAGATTCGGGTCTTGTAAAGAATTTCGGATATTGGGAATTGGGTTCCAAGGTTTATGGGCTAAGGTTGAATTAAGGATCGTTAGTTGGGTTGTGTCGTCAGGCTTATATGGATTAGGGTGACGTGGGATCAACTTCGGGTATGTGCATGGTAAGGTTACACGGTGGTTTGATTGCTTTGGAATGACTCTAGGCACGTTCGAGGACGAATGTATGTTTAGGTGGGGGAGAATGTAATGACCCAACCAGTCGTTTTGAGCATTTGCATTCTATTCAGCTATTTGAAGTCCCGAGTATCTTCGTATGATGTATTATGACCTGTGTGAAGCGTCGGTTTTGGTTTTCAAGTGATTCGGAATTTATTTGGAAGAATGATTCTCAACTAGGAAGCTTTAAGTTGAAAGAGTTGACAAAGTTTGACTTTTGAGTATTTAACCCCAAAATATATTTTTGATGATTCTCTTAGATTCATATGGTGATTTCGGACTGGGGCGTATGCCCGAATTTTAAATTGGAGGTCCCAAAGTGATTTGGCGTAATTTTCCGAAAAATTGTTAACTTTGAAAAGCTTTGAATTCTAAAATTTGGCCATAATTGGATCTTTGTTGATACCGGGTCCCGATTTGGATTCTGAGAGTTCGAGCAGTTTCGTAACAATATTTATGACTTGTGTGAAAAATTCGAAGTTATTCCGAGGTGCGTAGGCACGTTTTCCGTTAGTTTTTGAAAAATTAAGAGTTTTGATTTTATAAAGCTTGAATTCGTTGCGATTCGTAGTTTTGATATTATTTTTGTGTTTTGATCACTCGAGCAAGTTCGTATCATATTTTAGGACTTGTTGGTATATTTGGTTGGGATCCTGTGTGGCTCGGGTGAGTTTCAGATGGGTTTTTAACGTGTTTGGTGTTTTGGCATTATTTTGAGCATAAGCATATAATGATCCAAAGGTCCATTTTTAGTTCTAGAGATCGGAATTCGATTTTGAGACTCCTGGAAGTTTGATAGTGATTTATAAGAATGATCTGGAATGTTTGGTCTAATTTTATTAAGTCACGATTGAGGTTTTACTGTGAAGCATGAGTTAATTATTTAACGAGCGAAGTTGGTATCGCATTGAGCAAATGAGCTTCGAATTGAGTTTCAACTGAACGATTAGGTTCGTACTATTATTTGTGACTCATAGGAGCAAAAATCATCTAATTCCGAGGTTCATATGAGGGAATTAGAGTCTTTTTAGTGAAAAATAAATTGCTGGTGCAAGCAAGTTCTGGTGTGCACCTTTAGCGACCAGATTTGGTGCTTTTAGCGACGGGTATTGGACTTTTAGCGACCACATTAGTGTTTTTATTAGGCAGTTTTTTTTATAAGCTCATTTCAACATTTTTTGAGCTAGGGAACTCGGATTTGGGAGATGTTTGATAGGATTTCCACCATATGGATTGGGTAAGTGTTCTCTACTCGGTTTTGATTATATTTCATGAATCTATCATCATTTTTGGCATTTGGTTGATGATTTCAAAATAGAAATTGGGGGAGTTTTGTCTAAAATTTCATAAAATGAATTTTCCAGTTTTGAGCATCGATTCGGAGTTAGATTTGAGTGAAACTAGTATGGTTAGACTCGTAATTGAATGAGTTATCGGATTTTGTGAGTTATGTCGGGTTTCGAGGTGCGGGCTCGGGTTTGTATTTTTGGTTGACTCTGGGATTTTGATTAAATATTCGACCTTTATCGATTGGGTTTGTTTCCTTTGACATTATTTAATGTTCTTGAGTTTCTTTTGGCTAGTTTTGAGCCGTTCGGAGGTCGGTACGCGCGGGATGGCATTTTTGGAGCATCGTTTGGCTTGCTAAGTATTGAATTTGGCTTGTTCGAGGTAAGTAACACTTCTAAACTTGGTGTTGAGGGTATGAACCCCTGAACATAAGTGTTATGTGTTTGGCATTGAGGTGACGCACATGCTAGGTGACGGGCGTGTGCGTGCATTGTGTGAATTATGACTCGGTTGTTTATGTGGTACTATGTAGTTACCTAATCTTGTTTTTATCCATGAGAATTCTATGTGTTAGAGTAATTGAGTTGTAATCCATGTTAGAAACCATATTTAGGCTATATGTTTATTCTGGTGGGACCCACTGAGGTCATATCTGCGGTGGAGTTATTTGCTTAAATTGCAGTTACATACTCAGTCATACTCATTCTTAGCATATCATCTCTCAGTCTCTGTTGCTATTTATTAATACATCATATCATCATTTTTGGGCTGATCTTCATGACATTCTGAGCCCGAGAGACTTGAGAGATTGATGACTGAGTGAGGCCGAGGGCCTGTTTGTGAGTGATATTTATGGGATCGGGCTGCACGCCGCATTAGGCTTTATTGATTCATGCCATGATTGGCTTATTATAGCGCTTGGGCTGGATCTGCCCCTTCGGAGTCTGCACACCCACAATGAGCGTAATTGCTATTGATTCACGATGGGATCGGGCTGCACGCCGCAACAGAATTTATTAGCGTTTAGGCTAGATCTGCCCTGTACAGTGCTGAGTGACTGGGTGTGTTGAGTGATTGAGCGTGATGAGTGAGAAGTGTGAGACAGTGAGATTGAGTACTAGAGTGTGAGTACATGAGTTCATCACTGTGGTGCATTGCATTTGACATACTGGCATAGAGATACATTTTTTCATGCTACCCGGTTTTGGTGACATTCATGATTTCACGTGCACACTGATATGTACACATAGAGAAGTACTTTTCTCATGCTATCTGATAATAAAACATCTTATTTATTGTTAAAAGGTTTTGGGAAAAATCACAATTTTCTTGACTTACTCATACTTTGGTGTTTTTAGTGAAAGATTTGGGTTTTACTGTTATACCTGAGAAGCATGACTATTTTTCCGTAACTGTGAACGAGCTGAGCAACATATTTTTGAGTCATTGCTTGTACTGCTTTTCTTATATTATTACGAACTGTTCTTAGCTATTGGTGTTGGACTCAGACCTTTGTCCAAGCTCGTCACTACTTTCAACCTAAGGTTAGGTTTGTTACTTATTGAGTACATGGGGTCGGTTGTACTCATACTACACTTCTGCATCTTGCGTGCAGATGTTGGATGTTGATGTTGCTGTGTATGGCGGGAGCTGGATTTGAAGATGTACCTGCATTCCGGTCATAGCTGCCTCTTGTTCTTGTTGGCTTTAGAATTTTTAATCTGTTCATGTATATTTCAAACAGATAATGTATTTATTTCATACCAGCTTTGAAAACTCTAAATCTTAGAAGCTCATAATTGTACTACCAGTCCTTGGGAATTCTTTGTATAAAAGTTCAGTTGTATTATCAATTCTTCTCTTAATAAATATCATTTGAACTGGTTTATTATTAACTGGCTTACCTAGCGGGTTGGGTTAGGTGCCATCACGACTGGTTGGAATTTGGGTCGTGACAACTTTATACCACAAACGTCAGCTTAGCCTTGGAATGTGTCCCTACACCGGCAGGTAGTTCCATGGTAATAAACTCAACATCCGAACTAATCTCGGTGGTCTCCACTAGTAACTCTCACAATATTTGATATTTCAAAAATAGATCCATAGCTTAGTAGTCTTAAAGGGTCTATTTTTATCAAATCATTGCTCATGGCCAAACCAAACTATTTGAACAAACTCAAACATATAATCTTTTTCATGTTAAAGCATTAAGCAATTTAACATTCATCTTTTAAAGGTATAAAGAGTGCTATTTATTCATCAAGTTTCAAAAGAAATACTTTTCATAAAAATATATTTTTAACACTTAAATATTTTATTCGTTTGTCAACAATATAAGTTTTTCATAAAACTTATAACGTTAGTCTCAAGTGTCATTTGGCATCAAGTCCTTGAAAACAAGATTTTTTATTTTATAAAACAACAAGATCTTTCATATGAAACACAACTCAAGATACATGGTGACATCTTTCCACGCTTGTCCCCACAAGAATTGATGCACATTTACAAACAATCTCATATAATTCAAAGAATGATTTTAGAGAAAATTCCTCGAGAAGAGTAAATTCTAATCAACTTACCTCAAATCCAAGCTCCAAGATAATACTAAGACGCTCCAAATTGATTAAAATATTCAAACATCACCAACAAGTCGATATCTACAATTAGATATCCCAAATGCATCAAGACATGTCCAAATTTTTTTATAAATTTTCATTTAGGGGCTAGAAGCCTCCGACAATCCAAATTGCCAATAGTTCACCCATTAGCCTGTTAAATTCAATTCTAATAATCTAGTACTCTTTTGAAGTAATTAACGATACTTTATTAATCACCCAACACCAACAAGTCACTATTCGTCATCCCTTGTAGTGCCTCGAAAAATAAAAAAGTTTCGAAATATTATAAGGTCATTAAGATGTCCGACGTGTGCTAATTATATTTATTTGTATGCGAGTGTTAATTAACAATATGAAAGATATCCCATAAACATAATTACAAGTGTACGTGGTGTATTTGAAGTGATATAGGGCCTATGGAGAGCCCTTGGGACAAGTCAAGATGGAAAATACATGATAGACTAATGTTTCAAATGAGTACGCACAAGACCTAACTTTGGACGGGCATATCTTGATATATATATATAAAGAGTTATATGGTGAGCAACCTATCAAATGAAAGTTCTTTGAGTCTAGTATCTAACACTTTAAACGTTTTGTAATTTGAACATTTCTACAAGGAGTTATGGACATTTTAGTAAAAGGTGTCCAGCACAGAAAAACTTGAGATATGAGGTACAACCTGCACATCGCAAGGTATAACTCGCTGAAGCACCTATGTCTATATAAGGCAATCACAGGCAGCAACCATTTTTGGGGATTTGTTTGAGCTAGGGATTGGTTCTTTCATGGTGGATTCAACCTTGGGGACTACTTAAGAATACAAGGTGAGTTTTTATGGATATTTTAAGTTAATAACATCCTATTAACACTAGTATTAACATCATTCAATCTTTGAAATCCCTAAAAATCTTTCAAGTTGTTCAAGAACACCAAATTTTCCAAACATTGAATTTTTAAGGAAAAGCTTCAAGAAGGTAATCCTAATGCTTCAAACTCATTTCTTATGAGTCGGTGAGAGTAATTATAATATTTGTTTCAAGTTGTTTTGGTTGGATAATTGATTTCATAAATCCTAGTTCATGGTATGAATAGTATTCTTGAGAAAATGAGGGAAGATAAATAGTGCTCTTAGAAATGAAATTAAAGGATGCATGCAATGAACTATGAAATCATTTTCTAGCTAAATTGGAAGTGTTCAACTAAGTAATCACCAAATTGAATATTTTGGAAATGTTTGTTAAGGAAGACGATGAATAGTAATTTAGCGGTATTGAAAAATTAATGTAGTATCATTGATGACTTTAAATGGGTATTAAATGATAAGAGTGGAGTTGAATGTACTAGTAAGTGAACCTATTGGACGATTTGAGCTGGAGGCTTGTAGCCAACTTGTAAGCCATAAATAGATATTGATAAATATTTTTGAGTCATATTTTGGTTGTAGTTAGGATATGTAATTGTAGATATCAATTTTTCAGTGGCGTCTGAGTATTTTACTCAATGTTAGAATATCGGAGGAGGATTAAAAGCTTAAGAATGTTATTAAAGCGAAAACAAGGTAAGTTGATTAAAACTTACTCTTCTTGAGGGATTTTCTCTAAAAGCATATTTCGAGTTAATGCTTAAATTGTTTGCAAATGTGCTTTCCTGCTTGTGGGGACAAACAAGTACGGATGATTCCATGTGCTAAAATATTATGTTGCATATGTAGTGTTATGTTGTTTTATAAAACTTTATTTTAAATTTTGTTGGCAAAATGACACTTAAGGTAAATGTTATAAGTTTTTATCAAAATTTACGTATTGATAAGAGTATACATATTTGAGTGCTGAAGATAAGTTTTCATGGAAAGTATTTCTTTTGAAAATTGATAAATAGAATAGCACTTGTAGTAGCTTTTTAAAGATTGATGTTAAATGCTTTAACATGTAAAAGGTTGTTTATTTAATTTTTGTTCAAATGGTTTAGATTTTCTATTAATGCTATGATTTGATAAAAAGTAGATCCTTTGATGCTACTATGCTATGAATCTATTTTTGGAGTATCAAATATTTTTGGAGTTACTTGTGTTCACCGAGATTGGCTTCGGATATATTGTGTTCGTCGTCATGAAACTACATGTGCCGGTGTAGACGTAGATAGCCACTTTGTGGTATAGTCTACGACAGAGTGCTCTCCCTTGAGAGAGTACTATTTTGTGTTATTATTAGCATGGATGAGTCGATTCGTACGGCACTGCGATGAGACGACCTGAGCAAGTAGGGTATATGATACTTGCCTCTAGGTACATAACCTGGTTGACCTTCTTGTGTCAGTGATGGTATAATACTTCCAGTGAAAGGTAAAGATGATTTTCTTATGTATAGGCCTAAGGAGCCGAAAGTGATTTCAATGACTTAAAGCAAATGGAATGATTTTGTATGATTTTATTCAAAATCTTGGATTGATATAAATATTTTAAAAATTTATATTGTGGGTTATATTTCACTTGTCTTTTATTTAAAATGATAAAGATCATGAATTGATAAAAATTTTTATCGTTTTATATCAAATATTGGTGCATTATTTTTATAAAGTTTGTCCCAAGAACTTAAGTTAGAGAGAGTCTATGATACTTATTGAGTACCATTGTGGTGTACTCAGCACTTAGGGGCCTCTCTTCAGGGTCCCGCTTTCTTTGCGCGTTTCAGGATAAGGTACGCCACGTGATGTGTAGACATGGCTAGGATGACTCTTATTTCGAGGTATGATGAAGCACCACTTTTATTTCGTAGTAGCTATCATGTTATTTTTGTTATTGTTGGAATTATTCCAAGTGTTGGTTCTATCCTTTGGTATAAAGGCTCCATAGATAGTTGTGTTGGATTGTAAAAAAATAGGGTTGTAGACATCTTGCATAAACAAATAATTATTTAATTTGATTATATCATTTTTATGAAAAATTTCATGTATGATTTTGGAAATGAAAAAAAATATTTTGTGACTTGATTTGAAAATGTACAAGATTTTCAATTGGCTTCCGCCATTATATTTGGTTTTGACATATGGGTTGGTTCGTTCAAATCGGGTAGTGTGCCGGGTGCCGGTCATGTGGATTTGGGTCGTGACATCCCTACTAACTACTCAATCTCATTCACAGACTCACTTTTAGGGTTTATCCAAACCACAATTAAATCATAATTTCTACTCCAAATCGCCTTCTATATTCTAATTTATATATAATATGTGAAGATTGAGTAGTAAAATTACCTCTTGAAGACAAATCTTAAAAATTTCCATTGAAGAGTAATCTTGAGTTTCTTGAAAATCTAAGGATTTTCAACGGATTCTAGTGTTAGGGCTAGCATTAGAGAGTTGTAATTACACCAAGATATTATTATAATCTCACCTTGATTGGTCATCTAATGCCTTGGATGAGCCTATATCAAAACCCTTTTAAACCTCTTCAAAAAGACCCATTTCTTTCTCTCTCCCCGAGCTCCTTATATTAATAACACAGGTGACCTCACGCTGGACACGCGCTGTGTGCGTGCTGTGGGGTGTTGTTGCACACGTTGGAGCCTAAACATATTGTTTTCTATTCTCCCTTTGAAAATCTGCGCATGGGGGAGCCTACCTGCTGTTTTTGCCATTTCTTCCAACTCTTTTTAAATTCAACTTTTGATTTCTTTTGGCACTTCCGACCACTTCCACCTTGTACCAAACATACAATAAAATTTTCCAATCATTTCTACACCCTCGTGCGAGCCTGCACATATTTTGATGCTAAATTAACATGTATTAAACCTATTGTTGAGCCTTAAACTCTTTAAAATTTTTCGAGGTGCTACGGTAATAATTTATCAAAGTGACATATATAGATGATATGCATGAATAAAGCATATAAAATGCATGAAAAGTCATAGAAAATTCACTTAAACATAATAATGCTTTCTCCTTTATGATCAAACTCATCAACTGGTATCATAATCAAATGAAAAACTCATCGGTATCTCACAAACTTGTGCACACACGTTCCAAGGTAAAATGGGTAATTGCATAACTCAAAAGAGATGGATTCAAATTCATGCACAACAAGAACATGATCTCACACGCCAAACATAAACATGTAATAATCTTGTCCAAACCGATATCTCAACAAGAACATGTAATGATATTCCCAAACTGATACCTCAATAGGAACATGTAATGACACGTGCAAACTTATACCTCAACAGGAACGTGAATGTACACGTCTAACAACTCAACTTACCAAATAACAGTCTCAAATAAGTAAGAGAACAAAATAAATATGCTTATAAGGTGAATATAAGAAACAATATATATGAAATCTGTAATGTTAAACTAGCATGTGAAGTATGATTATAATATTGTACTAGCACGAATAAGATACTCAAGTAGTCATACACAAGTAAATCAAGCAAAGGATATAAAGCTTATACTTCTAACAAGCATGGAATCACATGGCATCACATATACACTCGTCGCCTCGTATATATGTTACCCCAAACACATAGCATACATAAAACAAGAAAATTTGGGAATGAATTCAAGTGTCAACTTACCTCGGCGTCATAATAGTTCTATTCTTAAAAATCTAACTTTTCTTCTCCAAGTCCATCAAATGAGCCCAAAAAATATTCCACGATATCAATCCTAGTCATACGACTCAGTTCCATAAGCAAAGAAAATGCTTAGATCAAAGTCAACCTCGCACCTACTTGGTCAAATCCCACAACAAAAATCAAATACTATTGACTCATAACCTCATGAGTCTACGTATATAATTAGATTCTCAATTTGAATTCAAATCGATGTTCAAATCATCAACAATACTTTATTTTTCTTCAAGTAAAAACTCTTATTTTCACCTTTTGATTCCTGATTCTAAGGCAAAACTAAAGATAAATTTATGTTATAATCATATATTTGAGTGAGAATCATGTACACCATCGTTATAGATTAAAAATCTCTTCAAAATTACCTCAATCTGAGCTCTCTAGCTCCTAAAATGGTGAAAAATGAAATAAAAGTCACTAAAATGGACCCCTTTTATACTTGGCTGAAATCTGGTTTCACTGCTATAGGCACCGATGTCTTAGTGCTTGGATGAAAATTTCAAGCTTTAGGTTTCAGTGCTACAACCACAGCTTCCCGGTGCCCTAGGCATCGAAACTTGTAGCTTTTCAGAATTGTACAATGCGTCGAAACTCACCCGAGCCCCTCGATACCGTTCCAAACCATTTCGTGTAGTTCAAATACCCTACATAGACAATCTAAAGGCTCAAGACACGAAGTAAAATGCTACAACACAAAACAACAACTCAAGTCAAATAAAAAAAATCCTTAAAACTTCTAATTTTTATGCAATAGTGCCTAAATGCTCCCGAGCCCCTCGGGTCTTACTTTTGAACGTACGTACAAGTCCAAATATATTATAATAAATTTATTAGAAGTTTTAAACCATGAATCAAGCATAATTTCACAAATGGAGGGATAAAATTACTTCTTTTAGCCTTTAACCTTCCAAATATCAAGATAATATTTTAAATCATTCCTGAACCTACCATATCATACTAACAAATCACAGAACATGATCCTAAAAATTAATGTGATCGATTGGATCGTTACACGCTCATTACGAACTACTCTTAACCAGTCTTATCGTCTTACAATAAAAGAAAAGAAAGTAAGTAAATAATTTACGAAATGATAAAAACATGCGGAAGAAACACAAAAGTTGTACCATACGAGATGAGGTAAACTGAATTTGCTTGTCCACCGCGTGCTCCTTGTTGAAAGAGAAAAAATGAAAAGAGGTTTGGTCAGTGAGGTCTTTGCAACCCATTTTCTCACTCCGCTGCCCCTACCCACCTAGCCGTCGCCCTTCCTCGCTGCGGCGCCACCCTCCACTTTCACTGTCCTCCTCATCTTTCTGAGTAGGTTCACGTAGCTAGGGTTTTATTTTCTCTCTCTTTTCATCAGGTATATACCTCTGTTTGTTTCCATCTGAATATCACAAAATCCCTTTATTACCACAATCCTTTTTTATTTTTTATTTTTTTAAATTTTAGTAGTCTAGTTTGAATATTCTGAGTGAAGACTTTTAACCCTTTTTCATTTGACCATCTTAAATTCGAACTTGTCAGTTTTCTACTTTGTATCTTGCTGTCAGTAAGTAATTTTTTTTTATTAATTAAGGTTTTGTGCAAAGCGGATGTTAGAGGCTGATCTGCGTGTTAGATAGAATTGTAATTTGTTTGTCCCTATAGATGGCTTGTTTAATTGGGTTTCCTTAGTTTATTTTTGCTTTGTGGGCTATCTGTTTCTTTTGGTTTAGATTTTAGATCTAGTTAATTTTGTGTGCAAATGAATTGGTGTCTTTTTGATTGTTAATTTTAGCGGGAATACTCGGGGAAGATGACTTTCTGAAGGTTTAGCCTGATATCAATACGGTCAGTGGCGTAGTCACGTAGACGGAAGCTGGTCAGTCGAACACCCTTCGTCCAAAAATTATACTGTATATATAGAAAATTATGCTGCATATATAGGTTAATATTTTTTATACATATATATTAAATCTTAAATATCCTTAGAGAAATTCCTGACTTCGCCGCAAATACGGTGTCCATTAATGGGTAGAGTTGCTTCTTAACTCTGCCTGTTTGAGCTCTGCGGAGCATGGCCAGTCCAAGCTCAGATAAAGGAAGTGATTCACATAGGTGTGGTCTGAAAAAACCTAAAGCAACTTCTGTTTCATTTCATGTTCATCTTAACCTTAGTGATTGTCTTGCTACAAAGCTACTTCTGGGTAGATGAATATTAAGCTCACTTGTTTCAATCGATCTGCCTAAACTGAATAATCATAGAATGAGATATAAATCACTCCCGCATATGGGACTTTCAGAGAAACTGATCCTGTTGCTCTCTGCATGTTGTATTGAGTTTTTTTTCTTGTTGCCTTTATGTATAGTAAATGCAAGCATGTCTGCTACTTTTTATTTTGAGAAATATTAGTATTTTTTTCCTTGGTTATATGATGAAACGTTATTTGTTCTTGTCTGCGAGATGTTACTCATCCATGTTTCGCGTGAACAGATGTTATAGCAGGTGTTCCATCTGAATAATGTTTCTAGCATTCAGGATGAAGCAGTAAAATATTGCAGAGTGAAACTTTACTTCTTCTTTGGGTGGGCAGAGTGACTTGAAGTTTAACGTGTGAATTTGGTCACTGTGTTTTGTGTTTGATCAAAATGGACGAAAACGGTCTTGATCTGAGCTTAGGTCTGCCCTGTGGTGGAGGGGCTGCCTCCGAGAAAAGTAAAAGTGGGAGCTCATCGGATTCTAAGGTTGAGGAAGTTGATAGAGATGGCAAGGTGATCAATGATTTCAAGAACTTTCTGGATGGAAGCACTAGCAGCCAAAAACATGATTCTGGTGTGGGTTCTCAGAGAAGTGATTCAACAAAACATGAGGGGAACTTGCTCCCCAGCATTAGTGTTGACGTAGATGCTTCTAAAAAGTTAAATAGTGGAGGATTCTGGGTTCAAAATGATAGTAGACCTATAGAAGTTGAAGAAGATAGGAGAGCTGATGTGGGTGACAAACGTAAAAATCTGTTCAGGGAGTCAAGTCAACAGAAGAAGCAAGAGAGAGAAGGTCATCATGCTGATACGCATGACAAGACCAGGGCATCACACATTTCAATAACCACAGATGAAGGTTCGACTGCAGAAAATGAAGATGTAGCTGATTCTGAAACTGTGGGTTCAACATCCAGGCAAATTTTGCAGCATGATGAGAGCTCCAAGAGATTTGTTGGAAGTAGTGGTTTAGCTGAGGTTCATAAGGAGCTTCGCAGTGTTCCGTCTTCAAGTGGTGTAGAATTAATAGGACACAGAAGGTTTACTATTTCTTCAGAGAAGGATGTTAAGTTTAGGAATATACCATATACTATCCCATTCCAGGGCCAATCAATAAACATCATGAACCTGCCTTACTCTATGCCTCTGAATTCTAACACTGCTGGTACAACAAGTACGCCTAGTTACCCAATTCCTGGCATGATGCAAGTGATGGCTACCACAAGTGGAGATAGACCAGGAAGCCAGCCTGTCATACCTGCAAACTTGCCATTAATGTTTGGCTACTCTTCTGTACAGCTTCCAACATTGGACGAGGATAACCTCCGCGGTGTGGCTTCTCATCTTCAACAGCTTCACCCTTCCCATGGAAGAGGTCCTCTGGGCTCAGATATGCAGAAAGATGGACCAAATATTTCTCAAGGTTTTCTTTTTAACTCTATGGATTTTCGTTTGGACCAAAATGATGAAAAATCTTATTTAGAGGATCCATAGCACTTGTCAAATAATAGAAAGAATATTTTGGAGTAACCAAAAGAAAGCTAAAATGAAAGCTACTCTTTAAATTGTAAAGAAAAAGATGGTATACAGAAGCAAACTGAAAAGTTATCAATTTCATACTAGCTGAATATAATGCAGAGTAAAAGATAAAATGCAAGTATATCCTACCTTTCAAGAATTAAATTTAATTGAGCTTTTGGATTTCATCGTATAGTTCCCAAATGTAGCTACATAGAGATCATCCATCATATATCAGCTCATGATAAGTATAACAAAATGTTCGAAGTCATTTATTTTCTGTTCCCAACTCCAAAATCACCATAGATTATCAGTTGCTGATTATAAGTTATTAGATATCCCTAACCAGCACAGTTACTTCTGCCAGTACTTTATTTATTTCACATACAGGTTTCTACATTCTGTTAAATCTATTTATTTTTAAGGGTAAATGGAATAATAGTCACTGCATTATTTGTATTATTGTTGGATGTTTGGTTAATCGTAAATATACAATGTATAATCTAAAACATATGTTAGCTGTAAATTTGATTAATATTTCTTCTTCTAATAGTACTTTGGCCTATATTACATTACTTCATCTAGTTTAAAATTAGCTTATTATATAAATTGATTAAAATTAAAATTTATAATTATCCTTCTTAGATTTAGTAAAGATCATGCTAAGAGGAAATGTAAAATGAAAGTTATGATAAGAAAAATAAATGTTTCTTTTCTCTTCTAAATGCAGTCTAAACATTGACAATTTTAATATCACTATTACAAATCGTGCTAGAAACAAATGAGGTTTAAAAAGTGATGGTTAACTAAACTTGAAATAGTATAAAGGACAACTTTGTCATTTACATGCTCCAATGCTGGTATTGCTAATATGTGCATAGTTATGTCCATGTTGATTTCAATATAAACTAATAAACAAAATACCCGCAAACTAATACGGGTTTCTTAATATAGAAATGAAAAATGGCAATCCAACACCCGAAAGTTAAAGCGGAATTTAATGCTGGGATTATTTCCGGTAATAAAGGTGACGCAACAATCACTAATATTATCCAAGTCAAGAACTATCTTGGAAATTTGAAGCTGGGATTATTCCCAGTAATAATGGTAACGAAACGGCCCCTTATGTTATCCAAGTCAGGAACTATCTTTACATTCTCTTTCTTCAAAGTTGTCAGTATTTAAATCCGGAGCCCTTTCTCTATATCTATCACCTTGGGCGCTTTTTTGCTGAACTTAGATTGGTCGTCAATATTTCTGTAGTCTTGTTTGTTGCATCTATATAAGTATGTTTATCTGTGCCTGTAAAAAGTGTTTGTACATGCACATTAAGAGAGGGGGAGGGAGATATTCTTGCATCGGCAGCTAAGATGTGCCTATTGATGGTTTCCCTTGATTGTAGATGAGGGTGGTGAAATCTAGCAGCTAAGAGTTGGAGTTTCCGCCCGGGAAAAGGGAGGCTATTTGAGTATATTTATCACGATACGTATTCCACTGAAATTTGGCCCACTAGTATTTGTAGCATATGCAATAAATCTTCGCTCATAGTGAACCTTAACATTATGGTCTTCCTTAGGGTTTCAACGACTGTGAAGACTTCAATAAGTCACTGTCAGAGACCATCCCGCATTGGAAGTTTCTCCAAGAAAAACAAATGGTGCAGATGTGTATGGGCTAGAAAGTTGGAATTCGTTTTGATGATTTATTTCCTTCAAGTGGCATAAACTAGGTTCAGTAGAAATTTATGAATGTTTAAACCTTTTTTTGTTTAGTCGTTCTTTCGTGAAGGCTTCATATCTTATGCGTCCAGTTGTAGTTATAGGGAGACTGTGTCATTCAACATCCTAAAATGTCGGTTAATAAAAAGGAAAACTCACCTACCTATCCGGACAAAAAGGAGATTTTCACCTAAGCTTCATCCAGTGAAAGGTTTGGCGAGAGGCATTTTTGCAACTCTCTTTTACTATCCTTGTCAAAAAATAAAGTTGAGTACTGGTGACTTGGATTAATTAGTAATACTAAGAATTGCAAAATATGGAATCAACCCCTTATACTTGCAGTCTCTCAGTTCAGCTGGATTTTGTATTTGGAAGGATTTGCTATCAGAAGGAATTTCTACACAAAGGAAAACGAATAAATATTCAAGAATAAATATTGTCAGATTGCGCCCAAGGGTGTGCCCTAGTGGTCAATGAAGTGAGTTGAGAACTTGAGGTCTCAGGTTCAAATCCCATTGGAGACAAAAACACTAGGTGATTTCTTCCCATCTATCCAAGCCTTGGTGGAAAGAGTTACCTGGTACTTGTTGCTTGCTGGTGGTAGGTAGCAGGTATCCCGTGGAATTAGTCGAGGTACGTGCAAGCTGGCCCGGACACCACGGTTATCCAAAAAAAAAAAAAAAATCGAAAAAGAATAAATATTCAAGATAACTGGGATAGCAGGCATCAAAGTCTGTGAATCTTCAGGAACGATAACACCAGATTAAAATAGTGAAAGACCTCATGTTAAAATAGTAAATACAATCATCTCAAGGATTCTGAATAATCTAAAATATCTGAATTTTCCTCAACTGACTTCTGCTTACACCAGAGCAGTAGATTTTCTAATCACTTAAATTTGACAACTGAAACATGCTTCTTCTATCCATCAAAACATCTTCTATTTCTCTCACTCCAAATGCTCCACATAATGCAGAAAGGGTCTGTTCTCCATATCTTTCCTTGTCTTCCTCCAGTCATTTGTCCCTAATATGAATTTATACATGATCTACAATTTTAACCTCACTATTCTCTCTTGTAAGGGGGATGTGTAAGGCGGCTTATGCAATGATTTTGAGCCGAGGGTCTATCGGAAACAACCTCTCTACCCCTTGGGGTAGGGGTAAGGTTTGCGTACACACTATCCTCCCCAGACCCCACTAGTGGGATTACACTGGGTAGTTGTTAATTCTAGAAGCATTGCTGTTTTAAATTAAATGTCTTGCTTTAATTTTGGCACAATTTGTTTTAGAATTTGAAGGGGAGCCTTGGAGCAACGGTAAAGTTGTCTCCGTGTGAGTATAGGTCACAGGTTCGAGCTGTGGAAGCAATCACTAATACTTGCATTAGGGTAGGCTGTCTACATCACACCCCTAGGGGTGCGGCCCTTCTCCGGACCGTGCGTGAATGCGGGATGCTTTATGCACCGAGCTGCCCTTTAATTCGTTTTAGAATTTAGAGTGTAAAGGTGGCATTAAAATCTGATAATATAGTTCTATACAGTTTGTGTACAAAAAACTATAAAAGTAGCTTTTAAACAAAATATTTGCATGAACTTTGAAAATTTTACAACAAATGTCACTCTTGATGTAAAATGAACTTGACTACTCAGACTTGTGAGGTTGAAGGTTGTGAGCTTACTTAAGTTTGGATATTGAGCACCTGTTATTTGTGGAGATAAATTATTTTGTCTTTTTTTCCCCCTAGAATACATAAATAATTTCATTATAAGAGCATCAGCAGGATGCAACCTCTGTACATCACAGTAAATGAAGATCCAAAACAGGCATTCACAGCCCATACTTAATCAACATGTCGACCCTCCCTAAATTAAGGAAAGATGTTCTACCAGTTATTATTGCTCCCCAACTTTTGTTTCCTTTATTTATTGCCAAGTACCTAAACTCCCTTTCCTGCTTAATTGGGTTTTCCTGTTCATGCCCATTCTAATCTTCATGTTCCTTCTTGACATTTGTCAACAACTTTCAACCTGCATCATTAGTCTTTTTGTCCGTTCCTCTTATATACCTATTGAGATGCCCGTAAATTGCCTAAAACTTCTAATTTGCTGCATGAGATGCCAAGAATTCCCGACAAATACCAATTTGTTACATTTTGGATCCTGCATTGTCACTGTTGTATAGATAAATATATGATTGGTTAATTCAATAATTGTCCAGCCTTATGACTACTAAGAACTTCTACTTGCTGTGTTTATGTAGCTACTACGTCAACTATTCCGCACAAGTCATCTGATTCTGTACAATATGATGGGAGGGCAATGGAGCATGTGAAAGGCAATGGGAGACAGCATAAGGCAGAAGAAACTTCCACTTCTCGAGGGGAAGAAAATGTGAAAGGAAGCAACATAAGCTTCAGGGCAAAAGACCCTCCTGAGCAGCCCAGAGCAGAAGCAGTTCCTTCTGAATTTTCAACTATAAGGCCAGGTCTTGCTGCAGATTTGAAATTTGGAGGATCTGGTTCCTACCCGAACCTTCCGTGGGTCTCAACGACTGGTCCTGGTCCAAATGGTAGAACAATATCTGGTGTTACTTACAGATACAGTTCCACCCAAATCAGGATTGTCTGTGCTTGTCATGGGTCTCACATGTCACCAGATGACTTTGTGCGGCATGCAAGCGTAAGAGCAAACTAGTCAAGAACCTGGCACTGGGGTTTCATCATTTCCAAGTAGCAATCCGGCTGCCTCTGCCCAAAGCTGATTTTGAATATAAAATCCTGTGCTGAAGAATGAAGTCATCTTTCCTTGTATCTTCAAATAAATGTAGGAAGCAGAAGTATCTTCATAGTTCAAATGAATGTGTGAGTTTCTGCATATATCTTGATGCATATGCACATATCCCATTAAATGCTGTTAGCCTAGCCTCTGGAATTGATATGCTAGCAAAATATTTGTAATAAAGTATGACTTTTTCTTTATCGAGTATATCATAAGCGCTCTCTGGGGCTTTCCATTTCACCGCACTGGGAGGCCTATTGAATAGGAAAGTCCCTATTGTTAGTGGCCCAGTTATTTTAGTGCAAGCCAAAGAGGAGTGTCATTGCATGTATGTGAGAAGAGTTATGGAGTACAAGGGCTGGCTATTGTTTTCTGTGGATATCCGTTAGGCACCTTCACCTTCACCTTCCTGGAAGAGTTACTCCTAATTGTTACTCCTGAAGTAACTATAAAATAAAAATGAAATTCCCCTGCACCGTAAATTATCTTTCTGTTTTATTTGGGTCTGCAAACTGCAAATGATGTACAATGTTTTTTATCTGTTTCTGTTAAAACTCAGATTGAACCTCAATCTCGGAGAGTTGAAATGTTGTTTCTGTGTTTCCAGAGAAAAAATCTCGTTACTTTATGTTTTAGAAGTTGTTACAAGTCGTTTTATATAATATCCCTACTGACTAATCTAATCTATTACATAACAGGGCTTTTGACCCCGTACAAAATATTACACAATAAATACACATTGTGTGTTCAGGTTGGGGTGTTTGCATATATACTTATTTTGGGCCACCATTGAATTTACACCCGCATTGCACAAAACTTTGCAAAGTGTACCCGCTCGGATCTGAAGTAGTTCAATCTTTTCAATGCAACTTCAGAAATCAAATCTGAAGTTCTCCCATCTTTCAACTGCAACTTCAAAAATTCAAATCTTAAGTACTTTAAGCTCTTCAAAGCAACTTTAGATTTCAAATATGAAAGTTCTTCTATCTTTCAATTGCAACTTCAAAAAATCGAATCTTAAGTAGTTTTATTTTTCAATACAACTTCAGATTCAAAATCTGAAATCTTAAGTACTTCAATTTTTCAATACAACTTCTGACAGCTTCAGATTCAAAATTTGAAGTTCTGAAACATAAACTTGTTTTTCAAAATTTCAACATTCCAACACGCGATTCAACATCCAAATCTACTCCAAATGAGCTCAAGTTTGAAATATAACTTTCAAATATCATAAATAAAAAATTTCAATCATCAAATTGTTAAGACAATAACAAATTTAACAAACCCATTTTGCAACTAAGAAGAAAAGAAACCCTAAACACAAAAAAGAAGAAAGCAGCAGTGAAAAAGAAGAAGAAGAAGAAGAAGAAGAAGAGACAAACAGACCAGAAGGCAATTTTATGTCAACCTTTTCAACAAGATCCCCCATGCAAGAAGACATTGCTCACATCAAGCTAAAATAAAGACCAATACTACTTGACATCTACAACAATTAGGCATTTCACAATAGAAAATTTGATGACTAGAGAGAATATCTCACTGAAATCAACCCCTTCAACTTGTGTGTCACCTCTAACTACCAATCTATATTTGTACCTCTCAACAGACTTATCAGCCTTACACTTAATCTTATATACTCACTTACAACCTATGGGCTTCTTCCCACTAGGAAGTTCAACAACAAACCAGATGTTGTTTGCCTCAAGAGCTTCAAATTTCTAATAGAAGCTGTCTGGCTATAAGAATGAGGTTCTATTTCAACCATGTTAATAGAGTACAGAAATGTAGCACCCCAGAAAATTTTCAAATATTTAAAGCCTCATTAGAAGGTCATTAAGTGCTAAGCGTATCATTGGTAAGCTAACAACAACTATGATTATGGATAAATCCATTTAGGTATGTGTACAAGTATTGTAAATTGTTTGATGATGTTTATAAGTGGGAAGAAGTAGCTTGGAATAAGTTAGAATTGCTGAAGAGAAAAAGACGCACAAAGTCGCACATGACCTAATTTCAAACGATCATATCTCCCTGTGTATGATGAGTTACGATGTGGATAGGCTATCAGATTAATGCTATTTGAGTCTAGTTTCTAACTCTTCAAACTGTTTTCCATTTGTAATTTTGTACAAAAAGTATGACCAATTTACTGAGCATTGTCTAACATGTGCGCCGGACTGCGCGACCGCGCAGCTAAGAGCGCACATAAAGAAGTTGGTTTCCCCAAGTGTGTGCCAGATGCGCGTTCAAGTACTAGATGCGCGGCAGCACACCTGGAAAGGTTATATATACCTCTAGGTCGGGGATAGATGATTTGGGGTCAAATTTAGGGAGTTAATTGGGGCTTTTGAAGAGGATTTGGACCAAGGCTTCACTTGGATCATACAAGGCGAGTTTTTATCCAAATTGATTAACACTAATAGTAACAATATTCAACCATAGAATTTGTTAGATTCTTCCAAATCCTCCAAGAACACAAAAATAGAGATTTTCAAGATTTGTCTTCAAGAGGTAATCCTACTACTTAATGTTCATATATTGTGTATAAATAAGTATATAGAAGGTGCTTTGGAGTAAAAATTATGGTTTGGTTGAGTTGGGAGATGAACCCTGAAAATGGGTATTATGAATAAGATTGACTAGTGGGTGGAGACGATGAATAGTGTTGATTTGGTAAAAACGAGTTAAATGATATTCTTTATGATCTTGTGAGCAATTTCGTTATTGAATATCATATTATTGAGTATTGAATGAGAGATTTAGAGTTTAAAACTCAAGAACCAACTTCTATGGTAGGAATATCGATTTTTACTAGACTTGTAAAGCAGGACCTAAGTGTTGAACACTTAGTTAACTTAGTTGGTGTTATCGTAATGTGTCGTTGATGAATATGAGTTATTATGTAGATATTGTCTTGTTGGCGACGTTTGAGATTTCTAAATGAATTGGAGCCTTATAAGTACTATTTGGATCTTGGAATTAAGGTAAGCTGATTAAAATTTACTCTACTTGAGGGATTTTCTCTAGACATGCCGAAGGAATATCGCAAATGCAACTCAGACATCGTATTTGCAAAGCCTGCCTAGGTCGTAAAAGCGATCATCCCAGACCTAGACCCACCTTCGCAATTGCGATCAAGGCATCATAATTGCGATTCATCAGACCCACCTGCCAACTTCGCAATTGCAAACTGGTGCTTGCAATTGTGCTAACTACAACACCAACATATCAACAACTTGGAACTCAATTCCAAATGGTCTGAAACACGTCCGAAACTCACTCGAGCCCCAGGGGATCCACATCAAATATTCACACAAGTCTATAAACATCATACGAACTCGCTCACGAACTCAAAATACCAAGATAACATCCGGAACTATGAGTCAAACACCAAAACGCATAGAATTCACAATGAAACTCAAGAATCGCTAAAATCACAACCAAGCGTCCGATTTCTACCAAACCAACTCGGAATGACACCAAACTTTACACACAAGTTTCAAATAATAAAACAGACCTATTTCATGTCCCGAAACCAAAATCCGACCTCATATCCATAAAGTCAACCTATCGTCAAACTTAGGAAATTTCTAAACCTTCAAATTGCCAACTTTCGGCAAAAAGAGCCAATTCAACCTAGGAACCTCCGAATCCAATTTCGAGTATTTTCCTAAGTCCAAAATCACCATCCAAACCTATTGGAACCATCAAAATACCATTTCGGGCCGTTCTCACAAAAATCAAACCTCGATTAACATTTCTAACTTAAACTTCCAAACTAAGAACTAATTGTTCCAAATCAATCCAAAACCTCCCCGAAATGAAATCAACCATCCACACAAGTCATAAAACCACCCCGGCAACGGCGCCAAAAACTTGTTGGGACCAAACGCACACTCACGCAAGTATACGTGGTCGTCAAGTAATAGAGTAATGAGTAGAGTATCGTTCCCACGAAGACCTATGATTAACTTTCGACTGATTCTAACTCAAATGCCTTATTGATTCAAAAGATTTCTCACAAAATAGATAATTTTCTGAATTACTACCTAAAGACTATCAAGTAATGAAATACTAGGAATCAACCACAACACTTAAATAGTTTTGAATAACAATCAATAGGATATAATATTCCAGGGTCACGGGTTATCTAACAATCATGTTGCATTCTTAGTTTAAAATAACTAATTGATTTATCTGGATTGTTGATTGACAGGGTTGATATTACTCATAAAAATCTGTCAAGTTCTTACTCGCCTATTCAAGCTAACTTAATGCCTATATGTCTATGGAATTAAGATTAACAAGAACGCATTTATAATTCCTGTATTGCAACCGAGAAAGGCAATTAGGTATATTTCTATCCTAATTGTGAATCCGTTCCCCGATGTCCGGGTTTAAGAACTTGCTCTATTTAATTCTATATGCAATCTAGAATTCCCACTTTCGAGTTCAACTCTAGATTCGTAGATAGTAATTCACTGTTAGCTACTCAACAAATTAATTAAAAATAGAATTAAATAAGCAACCCAATATGATAAAATCAACTTTGTCAAATTAAACTTCAAACATCAACATTCATGTATCGCCCATGACCCTAGAATAATAGGGTTCTTAGCCACTCATGTTAATGCAATCATCAAATAATTCACCAGAGTGCATAAAAATCAATAAAAGAAGGAAAAATAAGAACTCAAGATGAATTCTGTGGTTCCCCAGCTTTGTCATGGCTTTTTCCCCCTTCCCAATATGTTCGATGACCTAAAGGAGGCGTTTTTGGCTTATATATTGCGTACAAAAGTCGTGGGCCAAAGTTCTCCTATTCCTAGTCCAAATCGGCTTCGGGGATTGATGCTAAGGTGGATGCGACGCATCCACCTCGTCCTCCATTTCTCAGCTTCACATGCGAGGGTGGATGCGACGCATCCACCTCGTCCTCTACTTCTCAGTTTTGCATGCGAGGGTGGATGCGACGCATCCAACCCTTGTTCCTCTATCTCAGCTTTGCCCAGGTGCGGATGCTATGGGCCGACTTCACTGCTAAAGGTGCACGAAATCTGATTTTTTTCTAGATTGGATGCGACGCATCCAATCTCTCTTCCTCTACCTAGAGCACCTTTTCTTCATATTTTTGCACTCCAAACACCCTAATTCACCACACACAACTCAATTAGTCATAAAACCAATAATTAAACCATGTTGGCATTTTAAAGATCAAATAACATCAAAAAGCGGTTAAAACATGGGTAAAGTAATATCAACACATATCGAAATATGCCAAACATCACTACCCCACACTTAAACCTTTGTTCGTCCTTGAACAAACCATCACTATAGTAGACAAAATAAAATTAAGATCTTATCATTCAAAGCACACCACAACTATGACCATGGTCATTTGCCACAATTAGGCTCTAGAATATGCATCATATGCACTTACCTTTACTTGTGTCATTCTTTTAAAAAATTCAAACAAAGACAACATGCTCACAACAATCCTAACCTCAAAAACCGACTCAATGTCACTATGCACTCATGGCTTGAACACCCAACATCATAGAGAAGTCTAATAACGTTACCTATCCCTCGTGAAACCATGTGCCCTCACAACAAGAACAAGAGAGCGAGTTCAATCCACACATTCGAATCTCATGATCAAATATATTTTAATGACTCACATATATCAAAGAAAATCGCTCACTCTCACAAAGAAGTCACATGCATGCAATTGGTACCATAGGCTTGCCCTTAATGTAAATCTCTACTAATGTAAGCTCGCTCGATCTAGAATCAATTAGGACTTTTTCATGGTTGTAATGTGGGCTAAGGGACGGGTAGGATATATTTTAGGAATAGTGACTCAACCTCCTAAGCACTTTAACACATCACCAAATAACTTAAGCGCAAATTCTTTAACACCATTTCAATTTCAAAAATAATATCATCCCCAACAATATTTCCTCTTTCTTTAAGCACTACTTTAATTCATACCCACTAGCAAGAACAAGACAATAATTTATTCATCTATATTTTTCTTTCTTTTTTTCCAGATTTTTCTCTTTTTTTTTTCTTTCAATTTCTGCTAGTGGTGTATTATTTTACAAAATAAGTGCACCCTTCTTTCTTTCATTGGTTCCACTCAAAAGTCACCCCACAATTAGTCCCTTCTTACTTCTTTTAGCGCTCATCTAACAATTAAAGTGCTTTAAGAGGTAAAATGATCAAAACAATGTCAATTAAAAATAAAAAGGGTATAGGCTTGTAATGTGGGTACCAAATAAAAGTCAATAGGCTCAAAATAGTTAACTAGGGATAAATTTTATTTGTGATAAGTACTAAGCTCAAAAAGATCAAAGAAAGCCTAAAATCATTTTTTAAACCGAGCATCACCTCAAATTTCGCTTCAACTCACATACCGGGCAAGTTCTAGACACAAGTACAATACATGGACTACACAAAAACCTCACCACACATGGCACATGACTCACTAAGGATGATCACATTCCGACTCTCAAATAATGTAAGTATTCACGGAGCAACGAGATATTAAGCATTAAGCACAAAGTGAACATAAGTCATGTAAACGAGACATAGGTGTCACAAAACATGATATCCAATTTATAAAGGCTTCATGATCAATTTTAAAACATAGGAAAGGCATTACACATGCCAAAGCCTGAATATGCTACTATCAAACAAGTCAAGTGCCCCCTAGGAATCTCATATTTCTTCCTCTATTTATTTTCTAACTCTAATCTATTCTAAAAGAAAAAATTTACTACCCGGTTCAAAATACATCCCATGGAAAAGAACCGATGCACAAAGAAAAACCACAGGAGATTATTACTACCTACACAAAATTTTTACTAATTACTCAAGGCTACTACTCTATTTTTGTGCTTTTCTTTAGTTTTCTGTCAATCTCCTAATACTAACACTAATTTCAAGAATCAACTGAGAGTTACTCCATATAGATGAATTTACTACTATTACATGCCATTAATCCAGTGAATATTACAGCCCCCAACAGTCAAATTGTAACAGTTAAGTACATTCATCCACACAAAAAATATGAATAACCCCCACCCCACACTTAGAACTGTGCATTGTCCTCAATGCACACAAATAAGGTAAAGTAGGGTGAGAAGAAACTCCCTCAAGTCAAGGTGGAAGGCTCATCCGCAGTCTGTGGAAGAGCATCTGCATCCATGGCATTCATCAAGACCCCCTCCGGCCTTGCAATATAATCCTCACGCATAGGGAGAGCTGTCATTCTCCTATCATCACCAACTGGAGCTGATTCTGTAGCAGGTGGTACAGCGACCTCAGTAGGCCTGGTGTGTGAAGCCTCAGGGACTATAGGAGGAGCAGGAGTGGATGGTCCGGCAGTGGATGATGCAATCAGCTGTGAGATGTCTATATCTGCACGTTGAACCAGAGCTCTGAGGAGTAATGATATCCCCCTCATCATCGTGGCCTGCTCAGTCTGGACTCGGCTTATATCCGCACGAGTCTGACTCAACTTGTCTCTGGTGGCACTCAACTCTACACGAGTCGCTATCAACTCAGCCCTGTTCTCTTGCATATCCTCTTGCATTTGCTCAAACAACTATTGAATGGTGAGCTTAGAAGACCTTCCCTTGTTCGGCTCTAGTACCTGAGTAACATCATATGGTCCTGGAGCTTTAGGCTCAACGTCGTCATTCTCCTTGTCCCATAGTACTCCCATCTCTGTCAAGAAAGCTGATAGGGTATTTGCGAAGAACAACCTCCACTTGTAGTTCATCCTGGTATGTTGCATTTGGTCATGCATGATGGCTCCCAAGTTGAGCGGTATCCCCTCCAATAAAGCATACAATTCTAGTGCTCGGTGTCGAGGGACATCAGTTTTGTGTTGGCATGGCATCAGGCGGTTGCATATGAAATTTAGAGCCACACGTGCTAACGCACTCATAAATTTCTTGGCTATAGAATGGTACTACATACTCCCATGCTTCCAATTTGCATCCTTCCTGGTAGGGCATAGGACAGACTTAATGTGTGCATAATCTGGTGTTTTGCATATGGAGTCAAACCTATCTGTTAGTGTGTGTGGCACCCCTAAGAAATTATTCAGAGCTTCAGCTGACACATTAATATCTACCCCTCGTACTCTCACAATGCTGCCCCTGGAGTGACGCCAATTGGCGTAAAGCTCTCTGACGATAGTGAGGTTGGCCTTGCCGTGGCCCTTCAAAATAGGTCCCCATTATTGCACCTCTCGAATTGATTTTAGAAACTCTGGGTACTTTTTCTTAAGTGCTCCGATGTTGATAGGCTTTTCTGGAATGTACTTCTTTGAACCCAGTATCTTATTATAAGCTCGAAATGCCTTTTCATTAACAAAGCTCTTCTCCCAAGCAGCTCGGTCTATTGGTTCACCCTCATCTTCGTCACTCATGTCGCCATGTAGAAGCTCATTATCCGAATCTGACTCGGACTCAGATTCTGCAGTAATCTTTTGCTTTCCTTTATCATTAGGGTCACTCTGCTTGGAGGCTTTTCTCTGGTATGTCACAGGTTCTCTTATCTCTATCCCTTTGCTTGGCAGATTTAATGATGTTGTTGTAATACCCTTTTTCAATGTCCTCCTTACTAATGGTTCTTCCTCTTCTTGCTCTGATTCATCAATCAACTGCCTAGTCTGCAGTTCCTTCTCCTTCTCAGTCCGCTTCCTTTTTTTCTGTGGATTTGGGGCACCTGCTGCCTTTCCGGTAGGCTTTTTGGGCGGTTGCTTGTTATTATCTTTGTCTTGTTGCTTGGACGGTTTACTCGTTGCTGCCATTTATGAACCTAAGTACCTACAATGCAAAGAAATCAATAATTAGCGTATAAAACAGTGAAGTTCAGCTATAAAGCAGTTGCAACAGCTTGCACTTCCAATTATTCGTAGAGTCATGCCATTCAATACTTCATGAAACTATAGCTCATGGCTTTCAGCAGGGATGTGATAAATCTCTTCAAATTTTACAAATAAGCATTGTGCTATATAGATATCATTATGCCCAACATGAGGTTTATCCGAGCGACGCTCACTAACCATGTTCAATTGCACATAGCACCTCACTCGACCCCACACTTATTCTCATGACATATCATTACGCATAGCGCTCACACAATTTAAATCGAGTAACACTTTATAATTCACGATGTCTAGCATGTGCCGTGTTACACCCTATATTTTCGTACGTAAAAATGCGTCGTAAGCAAACTAATGTAGGACCAAAAATGAGTTAATATTTAAAAGTATATAAAGTAAGTTAATCATGTTACCTCTGAGGTTACAAATATTGAAGATCATGAACAACAAGTACAAAGAGGGTTGGACAGTTCAGAAGCTAAAGCAATTGAATAAAACAATGTTTCGTCGAAAGTCGACAAGTTGGGAATGTTATAACATGTACCTTTGGGGTGAGGCTAGGGTGATTAACATGATAAAGAGATTATGTTATGAATTATATTAGTCGTATGACATCCGTGTGTTATGTTTTGAAGTCAAGCGAGTTGTGGAACAAAAGTCGATGAAAGTCATCACAAGTACATTCATAAGTTTTACTGAAACTTTGGGTCTAATGTAACTGCAATTTTATCCCAATATACTTAGAGTTATGGGGTGTTCTATCCATCAAATTAAAGATCTATGAGTCTATTTTCCAACGCATTAAACCGTTTGTCAATACGACATTGGAGTAGATAGATATGAGAATGTTTGCGATACTGCGCAAGCTACTAGGTGACAAGTAGGTGTGTCACCTACTTGCTTAAATGAAAGCCCAAAAATGGGCCATTTCGGGTCGTCCAAATAGGCCTTTTAAAGGCCCATTTTCTTCATATATTAGACTTAAAATAGAGCATAATAATCAGACATAAGCTCTGCAAAGAATCCTCCCAAACATTTCCCACAAACCCTAATTGATTTTCTCTCCCTTTCAAGTTCTAATTAGAGGTAAAACCTAAAGTTTGAAGAACCAAGATATGAGCTGAGTTATCTAACAAATAAGGTGAGTTTACTGCTCTCTTTCATCCATCTGTTCTTCTATAAATTCATGGCAAGTCATTCTATACTTATAAGAACTCACGGGACAGTGATCGGAAGCCGTGAGTTCGAGTTATTCACTTGTAGCGGACTGTTTTGTGGACTGTTTTGTGTTGCTGTTGGGCTGCGTGTTTTACTACTGTTTTGTGGAGTTTAGGAGGAGGAAGGGGGTGTAGAAACACCATATAAATGTAGGGTGGTTGGCTTGTCGTTCGTCATAACATTTTCGGGTCGTTTGACACTACTACGGTGGTCGTTTTGAGTATGAAGAGATTGGGGTGTGTTGGGCTGTTTTGTAGTGTTTGATGGCGTATATAGGGCTGGAAAATGATGTATTTATGTTGTTATTGTTCTGTTCTTGTATTGTTGGTGTTATCTTGAATTTGGAGGAATAAGGATTATAGGGGAGATGCTGCCCGTTTTAATACAAAATAAGTTTGTCGTTCGTTGTGCGATAGTTGTACCTTTCGTAACTTAACGATAGTATTATTATCATTCTTGTAGATTAAGGTGCGAAGAGGTGAGTTCAACTTGGTGATTAGAAAGATTGTGATAAGGTATGTTAAGGCTAAGCCCTTCCTTCATTTTGGCATGATCTCGTAGCTACATGTGTTAATAATGAGACATAAAGAGAAGTTCGTATTCATGAATTTATTCACATTATTCTAGTCTCATAAGTTACAATATTATTCCTTATCGAGACTTCATATTCAGTTTAGTTTTGTCTTTATTCAGTCAAGAGAGCAGAGGGTCTATATATATATATATATATATATATAGTATTACACTATTTTCACCACCATATAGCTATAATCGGTGGGCAGACAGTATTACACTATTTTCACCACCATCGAGCTACAATCGGTGGGCAGGCCCCTATTGGGCAACCTCTGATCAGATGGTAAGTTATATATACCGAGCCTACTGTGGCCGAGCGCCTATGAGCGAGCCCAGGATGGCCGAGGTACAGATGCCCAGTATGGCCGAGCGCCTATGAGCGAGCCTACTGCGGCCGAGCAGTTACACGTACCGAGACTTATAGGGCCGGACATTTATTTTACTTACTATATTGAAGGAGTTTAGTCACTATCAGCAGGTAAGTATATCTCCAGACCATCTTTGACTCCCAGTTAATTTCAGTTATCATATTATCAGTTCAGTTTTAGATTTCAGTTATTTTATTGCCTTACATACTCAGTACATTATTTTGTACTGACGTCCCTTTTCTGGGGGCGCTGCATTTCATGCGTGCAGGTTCAGACAGACAGACGGGTAGACCTCCTCAGTAGGTGTTTCCCGAGTTCAGCCTGATCGGTAAGCTCCATGTCTTTCGGAGTTGCCAGGTCTAGAGTTTTGTGTACATCTTATGTATATCTGTATATATGTTATGGGTAGGTCGGGGCCCTGTTCCGATCACAATATATCTATCAGTAGAGGCTTGTAGACATATCCTGTTGGTTAGTGCAGTATGTTGGGTTTGTAGGCCTGGTATGTATATTATATGGTTTGTCAGCTGTAGTAGCTATGACGGCCTTGTCGGCCTAGCTTTATATTGATGTTTAGTTAGCGCTAGTTTCCATTCAGTTTTATATTTTGCTTTGCAAATTGGCTTGCAAGGTGGCCCCATGGCCATAGTATGACATTATATGTTCAAAGTCCCTTAGTCGCAATTTGGTACGCTAGGTTAGGTGAGGCACCGGGTGCTGGTCTCGCTCCTAGGTTCGGGGCGTGACAAACTTGGTATCAGAGCAGTTCTGTCCTAGGGAGTCTACAAGCCGTGTCTAGTAGGGTCTTGTTTATAGATATGTTGTGCACCACATTATATAAGCAGGGAACTACAGGGCATTTAGGAGTTGGTTACCCTTCTTTGAAATCTAAATCGTGCTATAAAACTGAGTTATAGGAAATTTGAATTAAACTTATGTGTTGGTGTTTGTATGCACAGATGACGGTGACTAGGAAGACTACGGCTAGCCAGAGGAGAGATACAACAGTAGGTGAGGGGACCAGCAGGGTACCCCCAGTAGATGGGGCCCAGTCTGAGGCTCAAGGCGAGACCCCTACTCAGCCATTACCGGCTCCTCCACCAACTGCGGAGATTCCTAGGGAAACCGCACATCCAGTTCCCCCTCCACTTCTATTAGATCAGGACTTGAGAAGTGCGGTGCATTTGTTGACACAGTTGGTAGCTACCCAGCAACAGGCTAGGGCATCAGCTAGTGTAGGAACTTCTGAGGGATCTGGGAGTTCAAGGGTCCGAGAGTTTATTGCTTTGAGTCCCCCAGAGTTCACGGGGACAGATCAGAGGGAGGACCCGCAGGATTTCATAGATCAACTTCACAGGATCTTTCGTGTTATGCATGCCACGGAGAAAGAGGCACTTGAGCTAGCAGCTTTTCGACTGCGAGATATAGCCATCCTTTGGTACGAGGGATGGGAGAGGTCCAGGGGACGTGATGCACCTCCAGCTATTTGGGAGAATTTTTCAGATGCCTTCCTTGACCAGTACTTACCGCGGGAGATCCGACAGGCTCGAGTCGATCAGTTTCTATCCCTCAAGCAGGGTAATATGAGTGTTCGAGAGTATAGTCTCCATTTTGACTCATTGGCCAGATATGCACCATCCATTATTGCTACTATGCGGGACAGGATTCACAGGTTTATAGCAGGGTTAGCCCCAGAGTTAACCGAGGCATGTGCCACCGCTGCATTGCAGGATTGTATGGATATCTCCCGGATTCAGGCATTCGCCCAGAATATAGAAAGGGGTAGGCATCGGCAGCAGGGTACAGAGAGGGCTGAGCAAGGGCAACGTAAGAGGATGATATTTCCCAGGTCTCAGGAGCAATCTCAGGGTAGTTATAGGACCCAGTACTTCGGACGGACACCTAGGCCTCCGCCACCTCAGTTACAGGGTTACAGGTATGACCGCTATACTCAGTTAGGACCAAGTGAGAGCTCACGGGCGTCGGGTTTGCAGCGACAGCGAGGTTCTGTGCAGACATGGTCATTTCCTCCACGATGTGACATCTGTGGTAGAGGACACTTGGGCCAATGCCGAGCAAGTTCTGATGCTTGTTATACATGTGGGCGTCCGGGGCATATGATGCGAGATTGCCCAAATAGAGATTCTGGGGGAATGGCACAACCAGCGAGTTCAGCAACAGGATCATCTATGTCCGTGCATCCTTCAGGGCACGAGTCTCAGTCTTCGGCTGGTAGAGGTCGAGGCAGAGGTAGAGGTTCCAGTTCAGGTGGTAATCAGAACCGTATCTATGCTTTAGCGGGTCGATAGGACCAGGAGTCTTCACCAGACATTGTGACAGGTATGTTAACCATTTTCTCTCACGATGCTTATGCTTTGATAGACCCAGGATCTACTTTATCGTATATTACCCCATTTGTCGCGAGGAAGTTTGGTATAGTGCCTGAAATACTAAGTGATCCTTTTGCGGTATCTACACCGGTCGGAGAATCGATTATTGCTAGACGGATTTACCGAGGTTGTACGGTGACAATTTGTAGTCGTCAGACCTCAGCGGACCTAGTTGAGCTAGAGATGATGGATTTTGATGCTATCATGGGCATGGACTGGTTGGCAGCTTGCTATGCCACAGTTGATTGCCGAGCAAAGGTAGTCAAATTTCATTTTTCGGGTGAGCCAGTCCTTGAATGGGTAGGTAATACAGCAACACCCAGAGGTAGGTTTATTTCCTATCTGAAGGCGAGGAAAATGATCGCAAAAGGGTGCATTTATCATATTGTGTGAGTTAGAGATGCAGATGCTGAGATACCTATACTTCAGTCTATTCCCGTAGTCAAAGAGTATGCAGATGTGTTTCCAGATGAGCTTCCAGGTATTCCTCCAGAGTGAGAGATTGATTTTAGCATTGATTTGCTTCCAGGAACTCAACCAATATCCGTCCCTCCGTATAGAATGGCACCTGCCGAATTGAAGGAATTGAAGGAGCAGTTAAAAGATTTGCTAGAGAAAGGTTACATTAGGCCCAGTACCTCACCTTGGGGTGCACCGGTACTATTTGTGCGGAAGAAAGACGGCTCACTGAGGATGTGTATCGATTATAGGCAGCTGAACAAGGTAACTATTAAGAATAAGTATCCACTTCCAAGGATCGATGACTTGTTTGATCAGTTGCAGGGGGCTAGATACTTTTCAAAGATAGATTTGAGGTCGGGGTACCACCAAGTCAGAGTTCGGGAAAAAGATATTCCGAAGACAGCCTTCAGGACCCGATATGGCCACTTCGAGTTCCTTGTCATGTCCTTCGGGTTGACTAATGCACCCGCCATATTTATGGACTTGATGAATAGCCTATTCCGGCCATTTTTAGATCTGTTCGTGATAGTATTTATTGATGATATTCTGGTTTATTCCCGTTCAGAGGATGAGCATGCGGACCACCTGCGAGCGGTACTCCAAACCCTCCGTGATCGTAAGTTGTATGCTAAGTTTTCTAAATGTGAGTTCTGGTTGAAGTCTGTAGCATTCTTGGGGCATATTGTATCAGATGAAGGTATAAAGGTGGACACTTAGAAGATTGAGGCCGTGAAATCTTGGCCTAGACCTACCACTCCGACCGAGGTTCGTAGCTTTCTAGGCTTAGCAGGATACTATCGGAGGTTCGTAGAGGGTTTTTCTTCCCTTTCGGCACCATTGACGAGGTTGACACAGAAAGAAACTAAGTTTCAATGGACAGAGGCTTGCGAGCGGAGTTTCCAAGAGCTTAAGAACAGGTTGACCTCAGCTCCAGTTCTAACACTTCCAGAGGGTCTAGAGGGTTATGCCGTGTATTGTGATGCATCAGGTGTCAGGTTAGGATGTGTCCTGATGCAACATGGGAAGGTAATTGCGTATGCTTCAAGGCAGTTGAGGAAGCACGAGAGGAATTATCTGACCCACGACCTCAAGTTAGCTGCGGTTGTCCATGCACTTAAGATATGGCGGCATTATTTATATGGTGTTCATGTTGATGTATTTACTGATCATAAAAGCCTACAATATATTTTCAAGCAGAAAGAGTTGAATTTGCGACAGAGGCGATGGCTTGAGTTATTGAAAGATTACGATGTTAACATTCTCTACCATCCAGGGAAAGCTAATGTTGTAGCAGATGCCTTAAGTCGCCTATCTATGGGTAGCTTAGCACATGTAGAGCCCGAGAAAAGACAATTAGCTAGAGAGATTCATCAATTGGCTTCGTTGGGGTTCGGTTAGTAGATTCTGAGGATGGTGGAGTTGTACTTCAAAACACTGCAAAATCATCCCTCATAGCTGAAGTCAAGGAAAGGCAGTACGAGGACCCAGAGTTGGTCGAGTTAAGAGAGCGAGTTCCACAGCAGAGGAAGCCATTGTTAGAGCTCAAGGGAGATGGGGTTCTCTGATACAAGGGTCGTTTGTGTGTTCCAGATGTAGCAGGGCTACGAGACAAGATTATGTCAGAGGCACATTATTCATAGTATTCCATCCATCCTGGATCGACGAAGATGTATCATGACATTAAGGATATGTACTGGTGGAATGATATGAAGAAGAACATTGCTGAGTTTGTCGCCCAATGTACTAGTTGCCAGCAAGTGAAGGTAGAGCACCAGAAGCCCGGAGGGCTAATGCAGACTATAGAGATCCCGACATGGAAATGGGAGGCGATAAACATGGACTTTATCACGGGTTTACCTCATTCTAATTGTAAGTTCGATTCCATATGGGTGATAGTCGATAGGCTCACGAAATCAGCTCACTTCCTACCGGTCAGATCTACATATACAGTAGAAGATTATGCAAAGTTATATATTAAGAGATAGTGCGGCTACACGGAGTACCGGTTTCTATTATATCTGACCGTGGGGCTCAGTTTACAGCACATTTTTGGAGGTCATTTTAGAGAGGTCTAGGGACTCAGGTGAATCTCAGCACAGCTTTTCATCCACAGACTGATGGACAAGCCGAGCGCACAATTCAGACGCTCGAGGATATGTTACGAGTATGTGTGTTGGATTTTAAAAGAAGTTGGGATGAACATCTACCTCTTATCGAGTTTGCATATAATAACAGTTACCACTCCAGTATCCAGATGGCTCCGTACGAGGCTTTGTATGGGCGTAAGTGCAGATCTCCTATAGGGTGGTTTGATGTTGGAGAATCTGGGTTACATAGGCCAGACCTGGTTCAGCAGGCCATAGAGAAAGTAAAGCTTATCCAGGAGCGACTGTTGACAGCTCAGAGTCGTCAGAAGTCATATTCTGACGTGCGGCGACGAGACTTAGAGTTCAGGATTAATGACTGGGTATTCTTAAAGGTATCACCTATGAAGGGCGTGATGAGGTTTGGCAATAAAGGCAAGCTTAGCCCACGGTATATTGGGCCTTATAGGATCATTCGGAGAGTGGGCCAAGTAGCTTATGAGTTAGAGTTGCCCTCAGAATTGGAGTCAGTCCATCTGGTTTTTCACGTATCTATGCTACGGAAGTGCATTGGCGATCCTACCTGAGTGGTGCCCACGGATGATGTACAGATTACAGAGGACTTGTCATACGAGGAAATTCCAGTTGCCATCCTAGACCGACAAATCCGCAAGCTACGAAATAAGGAGGTAGCTTCCGTGAAGGTTTTATGGAGGAGCAAGAATCTAAAAGAGATGACGTGGGAATCGGAGGGAGAAATGAAATCTAAATACCCCCACCTATTTCAAACTGAAGATATGGTTCGAGATGAGACGCTACAACATAGCTCTATGTAGGCTAGCAGGTCATCAGGTAAGCTTTTATTTTTCACTTTCAATATTTATGATTTACGGTCGGTGAGGCAAATTGCTGCTATTTATAAAGATTGGCCATGTGTGGCATGTATAGTATGTTTTCTTGTTGCGTGCAGGTTGGTTTTAACCTAGTGTACGAAGGATACTCTGGCAAAATTTTCCAAAGTCTCTAAGAGTAAACATTCGAGGACGAATGTTCCCAAGGGGGGAGTGATGTTACACCCTATATTTTCGTACGTAAAAATGCGTCGTAAGCAAACTAATGTAGGACCAAAAATGAGTTAATATTTAAAAGTATATAAAGTAAGTTAATCATGTTACCTCTGAGGTTACAAATATTGAATATCATGAACAACAAGTACAAAGAGGGTTGGACAGTTCAGAAGCTAAAGCAATTGAATAAAACAATGTTTCGTCGAAAGTCGACAAGTTGGGAATGTTATAACATGTACCTTTGGGGTGAGACTAGGGTGATTAACATGATAAAGAGATTATGTTATGATTTATATTAGTCGTATGACATCCGTGTGTTATGTTTTGAAGTCAAGCGAGTTGTGGAACAAAAGTCGATGAAAGTCATCACAAGTTACATTCATAAGTTTTACTGAAACTTTGGGTCAAATGTAACTGCAATTTTCTCCAAATATACTTAGAGTTATGGGGCGTTCCACCCATCAAATTAAAGATCTATGAGTCTATTTTCCAACGCATTAAACCGTTTGTCAACGACATTGGAGTAGAGAGATATGGGAATTTTTGCGATACTGCGCAAGCTGCTAGGTGACAAGTAGGTGTGTCACCTACTTGCTTAAATGAAAGCCCAAAAATGGGCCATTTCGGGTCGTCCAAAGAGGCCTTTTAAAGGCCCATTTTCTTCATATATTAGACTTAAAATAGAGCATAATAACCAGACATAAGCTCTGCAAAGAATCCTCCCAAAAATTTTCCACAAACCCTAATTGATTTTCTCTTCCTTTCAAGTTCTAATTAGAGGTAAAACCTAAAGTTTGAAGAACCAAGATAGGAGCTGAGTTATCCAACAAATAAGGTGAGTTTACTGCTCTCTTTCATCCATTTGTTCTTCTATAAATTCATGGCAAGTCGTTCTATACTTGTAAGAACTCACGGGACGGTGATCGGAAGCCGTGAGTTCGAGTTATTCACTTGTAGCGGACTGTTTTGTGGACTATTTTGTGTTGCTGTTAGGCTGCGTGTTTTACTACTGTTTTGTGGAGTTTAGGAGGAGGAAGGGGGTGTAGAAACACCATATAAATGTAGGGTGGTTGGCTTGTCGTTCGTCATAACATTTCCGGGTCGTTTGACACTACTACGGTGGTCGTTTTGAGTATGAAGAGATTGGGGTGTGTTGGGCTGTTTTGTAGTGTTTGATGGCGTATATAGGGCTGGAAAATGATGTATTTATGTTGTTATTGTTCTGTTCTTGTATTGTTGGTGTTATCTTGAATTTGGAGGAATAAGGATTATAGGGGAGATGCTGCCCGTTTTAATACAAAATAAGTTTGTCGTTCGTTGTGCGATAGTTGTACCTTTCATAACTTAACGATAGTATTATTATCATTCTTGTAGATTAAGGTGCGAAGAGGTGAGTTCAACTTGGTGATTAGAAAGATTGTGATAAGGTATGTTAAGGCTAAGCCCTTCCTTCATTTTGGCATGATCTCGTAGCTACATGTGTTAATAATGAGACATAAAGAGAAGTTCGTATTCATGAATTTATTCACATTATTCTAGTCTCATAAGTTACAATATTATTCCTTATCGAGACTTCATATTCATTTTAGTTTTGTCTTTATTCAGTCAAGAGAGAAGAGGGTCTATATATATATATACAGTATTACACTATTTTCACCACCATCGAGCTATAATCGGTGGGCAGGCCCCTATTGGGCAACCTCTGATCAGATGGTAAGTTATATATACCGAGCCTAATGTGGCCGAGCGCCTATGAGCGAGCCCAGGATGGCCGAGGTACAGATGCCCAGTATGGCCGAGCGCCTATGAGCGAGCCTACTACGGCTGAGCAGTTACACGTACCGAGCCTTATAGGGCCGGACATTTATTTTACTTACTATATTGAAGGAGTTTAGTCACTATCAGTAGGTAAGTATATATCCAGACCATCTTTGACTCCCAATTAATTTCAGTTATCATATTATCAGTTCAGTTTTAGATTTCAATTATTTTATTGCCTTACATACTCGGTACATTATTTCATACGGACGTCCCTTTTCTGGGGGCGCTGTATTTCATGCGTGCAGGTTCAGATAGACAGACGGGTAGACCTCCTCAGTAGGTGTTTCCCGAGTTCAGCCTGATCGGTAAGCTCCACATCTTTCGGAGTTGCCAGGTCTAGAGTTTTGTGTACATCTTATGTATATCTGTATATATGTTATTGGTAGGTCGGGGCCCTGTTCCGATCACAATATATCTATCAGTAGAGGCTTGTAGACATATCCTGTTGGTTAGTGCAGTATGTTGGGTTTGTAGGCCTGGTATGTATGTTTGATGGTTTGTCAGCTGTAGTAGCTATGACGGCCTTGTCGGCCTAGCTTTATATTGATGTTTAGTTAGCGCTAGTTTCCATTCAGTTTTATATTTTGCTTTGCAAATTGGCTTGCAAGGTGGCCCCATGGCCAAAGTATGACATTATATGTTCAGAGTCCCTTAGTCGCAATTTGGTACGCTAGGTTAGGTGAGGCACTGGGTGCTGGTCTCGCTCCTAGGTTCGGGGCGTGACATGCCGGATGTTCAATTTATTTAGACAATATATCATAGGCTCAAAACATTGCTGTACACAATCAACACAAATGACCTCACACTTATTCACTAGCATATACTAATGTTGCTCGGTTACTCAGACTTCACCGGCACCTAAATTTACCTCACGGGCAATTCGTCGAACATGTGATATGCAACAGTTATGCCTAGTTCATTCTATCAGTTGTGTAATTCGACTACCCTCCCAAAATTAACGAGATGAAAGGAATTATAGTTTATCATCTCGCAACCATTACAACTAACAAGAACGACAGCCCTAAACCTCAGACTTTTTCAGTTCCTCTCTTAATCACATGTGTGATATTTGAAGTTGGCAAAACCTAACTTGTTGCTACCATTGAGAGAGGGAAGAGAGGAGAATTAGGAGAGAAGAAAAAGAAAGAACGAGGAAGACGATACGTACCTGTCGCGTTTGGATGCGTCGCAAGACTGCGGATGTTTCAAGACTGCCAGTTAAATTAAAAGAAAGAACGAGGAAGATGGGTTGAAGGGAAAATTGTGAGGGAGGGGATTTAGGTGGTTTAAGTGTTTTAAGTAATACTTACCTGGGATGCGTATTTGGACGCGACGCGTCCTAAGTGACTTCTCTGAATTATTTTTGGACGCTGTTGTGGACGCGATGGGCAGACTTCACTGCCTTGTGCAATTAGTCCATCAATTTTTCATGCTGAGGGGGATGCGACGCAACCGCCTCGTTTTCCCATATCTGGACTCTTTTTTATTTATTTTTTATTTTTTTATTTTTTATATATACATACAAGATCTAATTCCTACAAAACAATGAACTAACTAACTTGGGTGGCCTCCCAAGAAGCGCCTGATTTAACGTCGCGGCACGACGCAACACGTTCTTCATGCCTCCACTAAATCCATCGAGGTCTTGTGACGTGCAATGTCACCACCCCAATAGTGTTTTACTCTCTGGCCATTTACCAAGAATGTCGCATTGGAACCCGTATCACGCAATTCCACCGCACCATGAGGTTTCACACTAACCACTTCAAACGGACCCGACAATCGAGATTTAAGCTTTCCTGGAAAAAGCTTTAGCCTTGAATTAAACAAGAGAACTTCTTAACCTGGCTCAAACTCACGATGTTGGATGTGCTTATCATGCCACCTTTTGGTCTTTTCTTTATACAATTTGGCATTTTCATACGCATGCAATCGAAACTCATCAAGCTCATTGAGTTGTAGCAATCTCTTCTCACCGGCCAAGTCCATCTCCATATTTAGCTTTTTAATCGCCAAATATGCTTTGTGTTCAAGCTCGACGGGCAAATGGCACGCCTTCCCATAAACCAACTTGTACGGAGAGGTACCTATGGGGGTCTTGTATGCAGTGCGATACGCCCATAATGCGTCATCCAGCTTCCCGGCCCAGTCCTTTCTATTCCCACTTACTATTTTTTTTCAAAATCTGCTTTACCTCTCTGTTGGAAACTTCTACTTGACCACTCGTTTAGGGATGATAGGCAGTGGAAATCTTGTGCTTAACTCCATATTTTGCAAGAATATTATTCAGCAATTTGTTACAAAAGTGAGTTCCCCCGTCGCTTATCAACACTCTTGGAGTCCCAAAATGTGTGAAGATGTTCTTCTTTACAAAGCTTACCACTACCTTTGCGTCATTAGTAGGAAGAGCAATGGCCTCCACCCACTTAGAAACATAGTCTACCGCTACTTAGATGTACCTGTGCCCATTAGAATATGGGAACGGTCCCATGAAATCAATCCCCCAAACATCAAAACGCTCTACTGCCAGAATATTTTGCAAGGACATCTCGTGCTTCCTCGTGATAGTTCCGATTCTTTGGCAACTATCACAATTTTTAACAAAGGCATGTGCATCCTTAAATAATTTTGGCCAATAGAAACCTGATTGTAGCACTTTTTGGGCGGTTCTATCCCCGCCGTGATGACCTCCATATGGCGAAGCATGGCAGTCATGCAGTATAGCATTCATCTCTTCCTCAGGAACATACCTTCGCACCAACTGATCTGCACACTGCCTATATAAGAATGGCTCATCCCACATGTAGAGCCTCACATCATGTAAGAATCTTCTTCTATTGTCAGGTGTCAATTCTAGTGGTGTCACCCCACTTGCAATAAAATTCACATAATCTGCATACCATGGGGCTTCACCTGAGGTGACTGCTAATAATTGCTCATCAGGAAATGTTTCTTTGATTGACCCTCCTTCAGCTACATGGTTCCGACTTTCTAATCTGGATAAGTGATCAACCACTTGATTTTCTGTCCCTTTTCGATCTCGGATCTCTAAGTCAAATTCTTGCAAGAGGAGGACCCAATGAATCAGCCTCGACTTGGCGTCTTTCTTTTCAAACAAGTATCTGATAGCTGAATGATCTGTGTAGACGATGACTTTGGTTCCCACTAGATAGGATCTGAACTTGTCAAATGCCCACACCACTGCAAGCAACTCCTTTTCAGTAACTGTATAATTCATCCGAGCTGGATTCATAGTTTTGCTCTCATAATAAATGGAGTGAAAGATTTTATCCCTCCTTTGCCCCAAAACCGCTCCGATTGCTATGTCACTTGCATCGCACATCAACTCAAATGGTTATGCCCAATCTGGGCCAATGATAATTGGTGCAATCACCAATCTTCCCTTTAGCTCCTCAAATGCTTTCAGACATGCATTATCAAACTTGAAGGTGACATCTTTCTCTAGGAGCCTGCATATCGGAGAAGAAATTTTTGAGAAATCTTTAATGAATTGACGATAAAAACCTACATGGCCCAAGAAACTGCGAATGCCTTTGACGGATGTTAGTGGGGGAAATTTTTCAATCGCCTCCACCTTTGCTTTATCCACCTGTAGACCATCTTTTGACACCTTGTGCCCCAAAACTATACCTTCACGTACCATAAAATGGCACTTTTCCTAGTTTAGCACCAAGTTCGTCTCTTCACACCTAGCAAGCACTTTATCAAGGTTCATCAAACAACTATCAAAAGAACATCCAAACACAGAAAAATCATCCATGAACACTTCTACAAATCTTTCAACCATTTCAGTAAAAATAGCCATCATAAACCTTTGAAAAGTCGCAGGTGCATTACAAAGACCAAAGGGCATTCTCTTGAACGCATACGTGCCATAAGGACACGTAAATGTAGTTTTCTCTTGGTCCTCTGGGGCTATAGCAATCTGATTATACCCTGAATAACCGTCCAGGAAACAGTAGTATTCCTGGCCAGCTAACCTATCAAGCATTTGGTCAATAAAGGGAAGGGGAAAGTGGTCTTTCCGGGTGGCATTGTTCAATTTTCGATAATCTATGCAAATTCTCCATCCAGTGACAGTTTTTGTAGGAATTAAGTCATTATTTTCATTAACTACTACAGTCATCCCCCCTTTCTTTGGCACACATTGAACGGGGCTTACCCATTTGCTATCAGAGATTGGAAATACAATACATGCATCAAGCCACTTAATCACTTCTTTTCTTACCACTTCTTTCATGATTGGATTTAGTCGGCGTTGATGCTCTACACTTGGCTTGTGTCCGTCCTCCATGAGGATTTTGTGCATGCAGAAAGCTGGACTAATGCCTTCAATGTCAGACATTGTCTACCCAATTGCTCGCTTGTGCTCATGTAGCACTCTCAATAACTTTTCTTCCTGCAATTTAGACAAGTGAGAAGAAACAATAACAGGTAAAGTGTCAGAACTACCCAAATAAGCATATTGAAGGTGAGGGGGTAGGGGTTTAAGCTCCAGTTTTGGAGCTTCTTCAATTGATGACTTTGGAGGATGCCCGCTTGGCTTATTCAGGGGCTCAAACGGGTGTATTCTTTGTATGTAAGCACATAATGTATCTAGGATATGCATCATCTCCTCAACCTCATCATTAATCATCAAGCTATCGAACACTATGAGTGCTTTTTCTAGAGAGTTGTCTAGATATACACTTGTGTCAAGAAGTTGCTCGTCCGCCTCCACAACAGATATCATAGAGAGCTCCTCATAGTGGCGGGGAAGTTGGATTGCTTTGTAGACATTAAAGACTGCTTCCTCGTTGTCCACCCTCATAATCATTTTTCCCTCTCTCACTTTAATTATTACATCACCAGTAGCTAAGAGAGGTCGTCCCAATATGATTGGAACTTGTTCATCAGCCTCAAAATCTAGAATAATGAAGTCAGCTGGGAAGATAAATTTCCCAATTTGCAGCCGCACATCTTCAATCACTCCTTCCGGGTAGGCTATGGACCTATCAGCTAATTGCAACATCACAGTGGTTGGTCTTGGAGCTCCCAAACCCAATTGCTTAAACAAGGGCATTAGATTTATGCTTGCCCCCAAATCACAAAGAGCACGACCCACATCACTATTACTGATTCAGACTGGGATAGTGAAGCTGCCAGGATCCTTAAGCTTTTGGGGAAGCTTGTTTTGGACCCTTGAAGTGCACTCCTCTGTAAGTGCAACTGTCTCGAACTCAGTCAATTTCCTCTTTTGAGCCACTATATCTTTTATGTACTTAGCATACTTTGGAATTTCACGAAGTACATCCACCAATGGAATATTTAATTGAACCTGACTCAGCATAGAGAGAAATTTGTTGAACCTTTGATCGTCATTCTTTTTCTGCAATCTCTGGGGGAAAGGTGGTGGTGGCCTTACAGCCTCCACTGGCTCTGAACTTGCATCATTTTTCTTTGACTCGTGTATTGCCTTAGGGGCCAGCTCCCCCTCAGGTATAGGTTTGTCCTTTCTCTTCTTTGGCACTTCCTCTAGTTCCCTCCCGTTTCTAAGTGTAACTGCATTAACTTGAGGGTTCTTCTCTGTATCACTGGGAAGAGAGCCTATAGGTCTAGTATTTTGATTTGCTGCTAACTGCCCCATTTGCCTCTCAAGATTTCTGAAATCGGTCCTGAGCTGTTGATTGTCTAGCAATAACTTTTTCAACAAGTCATTCGTACTCTCTTCTATTTGTTAGGGTGGCTTCTGAGGCTGATTAAAATTTCCTTGAGGCCTATACTGATTCTGATTCTGTTGATTTTCCCCCATGAGAAGTTAGGATGATTCCTCCAATTTGGATTGTAAGTGTTCCCATATTGTGCATGTTGATTCATAGGACCTCTGTTTTGTTGCCCCATATAGTATATAGATTCAGGATTCGTGGGGCACATGTCACTCATATGACTGTCACCACATATTTCGCAACAAATAGATATCTGTTGTACATGCTGCGTTTGTTGTGTTGTCATTCAGTTTATCTGATTTGCCAGCTTTGCAATATCTGCTCTCATGGCTGAGAAGTCATCAAGCTCAATCAACCCGGCTGACTTCTGTTTAATTGCTCTTCTTGCATCCCCATCTCCTTGCCAATTATGATCATTAGCTGTGAAGTTGTTTAGAAAGAGTTGAATTTCACTATACGGCCTCACCATGCAACTACCCCCACAAGCTGAATCCAGATTCATCTTTGATGCCTCGTCTAGCCCATCAACAAAAGTGTGACCCAATACCTCATCAGTCTGACAATGATGCAGGCAGTCTCTGAGTAGATTCTTGTATCTTTCCCAAGCTTGACGAAGTGTCTCGCCATCCCGTTGTTGGAACCCAAGAATTTGGCTGCTCAACGATTTTGTCTTCTTAGTAGGGAAAAACTTGATTAGGAATTTCCTTGCTAAATCATCCCAAGTGTGGATTGAGTTTGCGGGCTACTTTTGCAACCATTCCTTAGCTTCCCCCAATAGTGAAAAGGGAAATAATGTCAGCCTAACATAGTCCTTGGAAACGTTCGGATAATTGTAAGTGTCCGTAATTTCCAAGAAGTTCTGAATATGCCTCTGCGGGTCTTCATGAGATAGACCCACATATTGTCCTGTGGATTGAATCAGTTGTACCATGTACTGTTTGAGTTCAAAATGCCCCGTGATGTCAGGTTTCACGATAGCCTGAGTCATATTAGCAAGATTGGGCCTTGCGGCTTCTATCACCAGACGTTCTTCATTACCTGCCATCTCTATTGGCTGTGGTTGAACTAAGATGTCCAACTCCCTTTCTATTCTCGTTCTAGCTTCGACTTCCTTTCTCACTCTATGAAGTGTTCGTTCAATTTCTGGATCAAAAGGAAGTAGGTTGTTTGCACTTCTACTCCTCCGCATTCAAGAGAAGAGCCTGCGTTAACACAAACAAGGCAAACTGAAAATTAAAACTTGAACAAATAAGTAATAAAAGCTTAACTCAGTCAAGTAGCTAATTTCTAGGTCCCCGGCAACGGCGCCAAAAACTTGTTGGGACCAAACGCACACTCACGCAAGTATACGTGGTCGTCAAGTAATAGAGTAATGAGTAGAGTATCGTTCCCACGAAGACCTATGATTAACTTTCGACTGATTCTAACTCAAATGCCTTATTGATTCAAAAAATTTCTCACAAAATAGATAATTTTCTGAATTACTACCTAAAGACTATCAAGTAATGAAATACTAGGAATCAACCACAACACTTAAATAGTTTTGAATAACAATCAATAGGATATAATATTCTAGGGTCACGGGTTATCTAACAATCATGTTGCATTCTTAGTTTAAAATAACTAATTGATTTATCTGGATTGTTGATTGACAGGGTTGATATTACTCATAAAAATCTGTCAAGTTCTTACTCGCCTATTCAAGCTAACTTAATGCCTATATGTCTATGGAATTAAGATTAACAAGAACGCATTTACAATTCCTGTATTGCAACCGAGAAAGGCAATTAGGTATATTTCTATACTAATTGCGAATCCTTTTCCCGATGTCCGGGTTTAAGAACTTGCTCTATTTAATTCTATATGTAATCTAGAATTCCCACTTTCGAGTTCAACTCTAGATTCGTAGATAGTAATTCACTGTTAGCTACTCAACAAATTAATTAAAAACAGAATTAAATAAGCAACCCAATATGATAAAATCAACTTTGTCAAATTAAACTTCAAACATCAACATTCATATATAGCCCATGACCCTAGAATAATAGGGTTCTTAGCCACTCATGTTCATGCAATCATCAAATAATTCACCAGAATGCATAAGAATCAATAAAAGAAGGAAAAATAAGAACTCAAGATGAATTCTGTGGTTCCCCAGCTTTGTCGTGGCTTTTTCCCCCTTCCCAATATGTTCGATGACCTAAAGGAGGCGTTTTTAGCTTATATATTACGTACAAAAGTCGTGGGCCAAAGTTCTCCTATTCCTAGTCCAAATCGGCTTCAGGGATTGATGCTAAGGTGGATGCGATGCATTCACCTCCTCCTCTACTTCTCAGTTTTGCATGCGAGGGTGGATGCGACGCATCCAACCCTTGTTCCTCCATCTCAGCTTTGCCCAGGTGCGGATGCTATGGCGGATGCTATGGGCCGACTTCACTGCTAAGGGTGCACGAAATCTGATTTTTTTCTAGATTGGATGCGACGCATCCAATCTCTCTTCCTCTACCTAGAGCACATTTTCTTCATATTTTTGCACTCCAAACACCCTAATTCACCACACACAACTCACTTAGTCATAAAACCAATAATTAAACCATGTTGGGCATTTTAATGATCAAATAACATCAAAAAACGGTTAAAACATGGGTAAAGTAACATCAACACATATCGAAATATGCCAAACATCAGAATACGAGGCTCAAATTCATAAAATGACTGATCAGGTCGTTACATTCTCCTGCTCTTAAACAAACGTTCTTCCTTGAACGAGTATAGAGACATACTTGAAGTGCCAAAAAGATGAGGCTAATGGCTCCACATATCATGCTTGGTCTCCCAAGTTACCTCCTCGACCGGTTGACCTCTCCACTGAACCTTCACCTTTGCAATGTTTTTCGACCTCAACTTCCGGACCTGCCTGTCCCAAATAGCCACCAGCCCCTCAAGATAAGTCAAATCCTTGCCCAACTGCACCGGGCTAAAATCTAATACATGTGACGGATCACCATGGTACTTCCGGAGTATGGAAACATGGAACACCGGGTGAACTCCTGATAAGATGGGCGGAAATGCAAGTCTGTAGGCCACCTCACCAACTCTCTCGAGAATCTCAAAAGGACCAATATACCAAGGACTCAACTTGCCCTTATTTAAGAACCTCATCACACCCTTCATGGGCAAAACTTTGAGTAGGACCCTCTCACCCACCATAAATGCCACATCACGAGCCTTCCTATCCGCATAACTCTTTTGCCCGGACTGCGCCGTACGAAGTCAATCCTGAATCAACTTCACCTTCTCCAAGGCATCTCAAACCAAATCAGTGCCCATGAACCTAGCCTCACCAGGTTCAAACCAACCAACCAGAGAATGACACTGCCTCCCATATAAGGCCTCGTACGGAGCCATCTGGATGCTTGACTGATAGCTGTTGTTGTAGGCGAAGTCTGCTAGCGGTAGAAACTGATCGCATGAGCCCCCAAAATCAGTGACACATGCACGTAACATATCCTCTAGGATTTGAATAGTGTGCTCGGACTGTCCGTCCGTTTGTGGATGAAATGTCGTACTCAACTCGACCTGTATGCCTAAAGCATGCTGCACGGATCACCAAAAATATGATGTGAACTATGTGCCTCAATCCAAGATAATAGACACCGACACATTAATATGCTCCCGTAACCCATCCACATCGGGCACACAAATCCAGCCCTGAAGTCTCAATACCCCATCATCACCAATTGTTGCCTCCTTGGAATCACCGTGTTGCACCGTGTCCTTAAGGACAAGCAAGAGGGGATCATTATACCGATGCACCTTGATGTGCTCAAACAAGGAAGACGTGAAACCACGCAAGCAAGAACCCGGCTAGGCTTCGAAACATCCAACCTCATGAACTGTTGGCCAAAGCCTGAACATCCAAAGCTAATAGTGCAAGACTCCCCATGCTCTCATCCTTCCAGTTCAAAGAATCGGCCATTACATTGGCCTTCCCGGGATGATAAAGAATAGTGATATTATAGTCCTTTAGTAGCTCTAACCACCTTCATTGCCTCAAGTTCAGATCTTTTTATTTGAATAAGTGCTGTAGACTCCTGTGGTCCGTGAACACCTCACAAGACACGCCGTAGAGATAGTGCCTCCAAATCCTGAATGCATGAATACAATGGCTGCCAACTCTAAATTGTGCACTGGGTAGTTCTTCTCATGGGGCTTCAACTAACGCGAAGCATAAGCAGTCACTCTACCCTCCTGCATCAACACGCACCCAATGCCAATCCGTGAAGCATCACAATTGTCTATATAAGAACCTGATGCTGAAGGCAAAACCAGAACTGGAGTTGTAGTCAAGGCAGTCTTGAGCTTATGAATGCTCTCCTCACACTCGTTAGACCACCTGAAGGGGCCACCTTTTTGAGTCAATTTAGTCAAAGGAGCTGTGATGGATGAAAAACCCTCCAGAAAATGGCGATAATACCCAGGCAAGACTAGAAAACTCTAAATCTCAGTAGTGGTAGAAGGCCTGGGCCAACTCTAAACGGCCTTAATCTTCTTCAGATCCACCTTAATCCCCTCAATGGACACCACATGGTCAAAGAATTCCACCGAATCAAGCCAAAACTCGCACTTGAATAATTTAGCGTATAGTTTCTTCTCCCTCAAAGTTTGGAGCACGATCCTCAAGTGCTGCTCATGATCCTCCCGGCTGCGAGAATACACCAATATATCATCAATGAACATGATGACAAAGGATTCAAGATATGTCTGGAACACGTTGTTCATTAAGTGCATAAAGGCTGCTGGGGAATTAGTCAGATCAAAAGACATCACTAAAATCTCATAGTGGCCATAGCTGGTCCTGAAAGTTGTCTTCGGGATATCTGAAGCTTGGATCTTCAACTGATGGTACCCCGATCTCAAATCAATATTCGAGAATACCCTAACACCTTGAAGCTGATCAAACAAATCATCAATACGTGGTAGTGGGTATTTGTTCTTGATGGTAACCTTATTCAACTGCCTGTAGTCAATGCACATCCTCATCAAGCCTTCTTTCTTTGTCACAAATAGAACATGAGCACCCCAATGTGAGACACCCGGTCTAATGAAACCCTTATCAAGCAAACTCCTGAAGTTGTTCCTTTAATTCCTTCAACTCCACTGATGTCATGCGATATGGTGGAATAGATATGGGCTGAGTGCCCAACACCAAGTCAATAGAAAAATCAATATCCCTATCGGGTGGCATGCCCTGTAGGTCTACTGGAAACACATATAGAAACTCTCTCACTACTAGAACTGACTCAATGGTAGGAGTATCGGCACTAACATTCCTCACAAAGGCTAAGTATGCCAACTACCCCTTCTCAACCATCCGTTGTGCCTTCAGGAAAGACACCACCCTACAAGGAACGTGACCCAATGAACCTCTCCACTCCAGCCTTGACAATTCTGGCATAGCCAACATCATGGTCTTAGCGTGATAATCAAGAATAGCGTGATATGGTGACAACTAATCCATGCCCAAAATCACATCAAAATCTACCATATTGAGTAACAGAAGGTCAACCCTAGTCTCATAACCCTCGATAGTGACTAAACAAGAGCGATAGACACGGTCTACCATAATAGAATCCCTAACAGGCGTAGACACATAAACAAGGGTACTCAAGGAATCACAAGACATATCCAAATATGAAGAAAAATAGGATGACACATATGAATAAGTGGAACCCGGATCAAATAAAACTGATACATCCCTATGGCAGACCAGAACAATACATGTGATAATAGCATCTAACGCAACAGCCTCAGTCCTACCAGGAAAAGCATAACAACGAGCCTAGCCTCCCCCTTTAGGATGTCCTCTACCCACCTGTCCTCCATCCCTAGCTGGCTGTGCAGGTAGAGTAGCAATTGAAGCAGGAACCTTAGCCTAAGTATCTTGCGGAGGTCTACCCCTCCGAAGCCTGGGACAATCTCTCAACATGTGCCTAGTATCACCACACTCAAAATAACCTCTCTGTGGGCGTGGCTACTGGTACTAAGTCTAACCCGGATGACTAGAATAACTGCTATAGAAACCCTATGCAGGAGGTGCACTGAGAGATGGCTGTCCAAAAAAAATGATCTGAGGTCCCTGAATAGCTGGAGCACTGCGAGTAACCTGAAGTGCAAACTAAACCGGTCGACTGATATAACTTCTGCCATGATGAGCTAAAACTACAGAGTGGGAACCACTAAATCCTCCAAAACCTCGAGGCCTCTTGGCCTCCCTATCCTCTCTCTTCTGGGTATGGATACGCTCCAACCTCCTAGCGATCTCCACAACCTGCTGGAATGGAGTATCGTCTCTAACTCCCATGCCATCCCAAATTCGAGACCATAACCAAGTACCTCAATAAATTTACAAACTCTCTCTGGAACAATGGAAACCAAAGCAGGTGCATGACGAGATAACTCACTAAACCTTATAGCATACTCAGACACTGTCATAGTCCCATGGCATGAACTTCCACAAAAATAGATCAGTGAACTGAGCCCACGTAAGTGGGGTTGCGCCAGCTGGCCTACTCTCCTCATAAGTCTACCACTATTTATATGCCGACCTCCTCAGCTGGAAAGTAGTAAGGTTGACCCCGCTCAACTCCACTATGCCTATAGTGCGCAGAATACGGTGACAATAGTCTAGAAAACCCTATCCATCCTCAAAAGCTGCACCACTGAAAGTAGAAGGATGATACTTTTTGAACCTCTCTAACCTCTTCTCCTCCTCCTCTGATGCCACTGGGCTGACTTTGGGCTGAACTGCAATCACGGTCTGCACCGGCATAACACCCGGAGCCTGATCAACATGAGCCCGTTGCTCTAGAGTACGGGCGATGGGAGTCTGAGCTCCTCCCCCATCCTGATAAGTAGCTGGTGCAACTGGGATCAATCTCTCATGAGCCAAGGTACCAAACATGCTCAGGAAGTGCACTGAAGTCTCCTGAAGTCTAGGGGTAGCAACAGGTGCCTCGGGTGCATCCTCCCCAAGCTATTGGTGGCTCCTTAGTCATGGCCCTAGCACGGTCCCTCGCTATAGCACGTGCTCTGCCTCTGCCCTGACCTGTAGCAACACCGGCACCGGCTGTAGCATCATCAGTAACTAAAGCTCATGTTCTCACCATCTGTGAGAGAATAGGAAGACAAAGGCTCAAATTCTGAAATTAACAAATCCGCACGATAAGGACGGAAAGAAGTAAAATTTCCTAATTATTCAATAGCCTCTCGAAGATAAGTATAGACGTCTCTGTACCGATCTGCAAGACTCTACTAAACCTGCTTATGACTCGTAAAACCTATGAACCTAGAACTCTGATACCAACTTGTCACGACCTAAATTTCCACCTTAAGGATCGTGATGGCACCTAGTCTCTAAGACTAGGTAAGCCTATCACATAATGAGATGAACAAAATAAAACAACTTAACTATTAAATAAAACTAAAAAATGCCATAAAGTTAATTCAACAGTCATACATCCCAAAACCCGGTAATACAGAGTGATAAGCTCCACAATAAGTACATAATAAGTCTCTAAGTGTACATCACAGTTCGGAATACATAAACACTAATAAAGAAATAATAGAAGGTGACTCCGAGGCCTACGAGCGGAACAACAAGTATATCTTAAAGTCTACACAACTCTGGCTCGACTCTCTAGGGACCAGGATGATCCGAGGTACCTGGATCTATACAAAAATGTGCAGAAGCATAGTATGAATACACCATAATCGGTACCCAATAAGTATCAAGACTAACCTCGGTGGAGTAGTGATGAGAGTCAAGTCAAGACACTCACTAGATAAATAACCTGTACAAAATATCAATGTAAAACTTACAATGTAAAATATGACAAAATAAATAGCAACAAAGATTAAGTATGTGATAACACGACAAATTAACCAAAACTCATAAAACACAAAGTAAAATTATTTAAGGAAAATAATGACATGTTCAAATCATCAACCCGTTCCAACACAAGAATAACATAAATAATCACCCCAACATACCACATAACATAATCACAAGTCACCCTTATGACGCACGTGAGATTCACATTGAAATGTTTCCCCTTATATAGCTACACACGCATAAGCCCCCTTATCTCGCCGCGTGCGCATCATAATGGAGTATTCCCCTTACTTGCAATACGCGCATAAGCCCTCTTATCTCACCGCATGCGCATCAATACACACCACTATCATGTCGCCGCATGCACATATCATTCACAATACAACAATCAACCAACACCACACGTTCACATGTGCCACAACATTTCCCAAACAATAATACCAAAGTCACAACAATATATATCCCACGACTCAACAATAATATGTACAAGAATCACAATAATAATACAAAGGTACGGGGAGTGAACAACAATAGAACATGCTTCATATAGTAAACAAATCCAATTCAAGTCATATTAATAGACTAAGGTCTAATCCGGTCAATTACCAGACATACACTCGTTTACACACTCGTCACCTTATGTACACGTCGTTTCACATAGCACAAAAATTTCAAATTAAACCAAATCCGAAGGGGTAATTTTTCTACACAAAGTTAGGCAAAATACTTACCTTATTTAGTCCAATTCAATACTCTATAAACTCCTTTCCTTTAAAATTCACCTCCGCTCGGATCAAATCTAACAAAAAATGACTTAATAATATCAAACAATGTAAGAGAAACATATTTCGATTAATAAAGCTAAGATATTTACATAATTCCCCAAAATTCAACCCTGGGTCCTCTCGATCAAAACCCGAGTCAAAGGATAGATCTCGACTACCCATAACCCCACGAGTCCATATATGTGTTTGGTTTTCAATTCCAAGTCCAATTTGACTCCTAAATCTCAATTCTTTTTTCAAAACATAGTCAAAAATCCCCAAAATATCTCTTTAAATCTCACGATTTAGATGTTAAAATTCATAAACAATTATGTTATATAATCAAAATTGAGTCAAAATCACTTACCCATTATCTTTGTACGAAAATCTCCTCCTAAAATCGCATCCCACCGAGTCTGGGGCTCCAAAATGTGATAAAATGAGACGTCCTGATATCCCACTATTTGTTCAACTACAGAAGTCACAAATGCGACTTGGGGTTTGCAAATGCAAACCCTCTCAAATGAGACAAATGGATCACAATTGCGCTGCCTAACATGCCCAGGGAATGTCGCAAATGCGACTCATACATCGCATTTGTGAATCTTCCTAGGTCGCAAAAGAAACCAGCCCATACCCACCTTCATAATAACGATCAAGGCATCGCAATTGCGATGCCTGAGACCCCCTTTACAACTTCGCAATTGCAAACTGGTGCTCGTAACTGTGATAACCGCAGCACCAGCAACCTGGAACTCAATTCCAAATGGTCTGAAACATGTTCGAAACTCACCGGAGCCTCCGGGACTCTAAGCCAAATATCCACACAAGTATAAAAATATCATATGAACTTGCACGCAAATTTAAAACACAAAGATAACATCCAATACTATGAATCGAACACCAAAATGCATAGAATTCACAATGAAACTCAAGAATCGCTTAAATCACAACCAGACATCTGATTCCTATCAAACCAACTTGGAATGACACCAAACTTTACACACAAGTTTCAATGACAAAACGGACCTATTCCAAGTCCCGAAATCAAAATCTGAACTCGATAGCCATAAAGTCAATCGATGGTCAAACTTAAGAAATTTCTAAACCTTCAAATTGCCAACTTTTGGCAAAAAGAGCGAATTCAACCTAGGAACATCCGAATCCAATTACGAGCATTTGTCTAAGTCCAAAATCACCATAAGAACCTATTAGAACAATCAAAATACCGTTCCAGGGTCATTCTCACAAAAGTCTAACATCGATCAATATTTCCAACTTAAGTTTTCAAACTAAGAACCAATTGTTCCAAATCAATCCAAAACATCTCCGAAATAAAACCAACCATCCCTGCAAGTCATAAAACTATAAATACACACACGAGAAGCTTTTAAAGGGTAAATAGGGCCTAATTCACAAAACTACCGATCGGATCATTACAACAAGCTTGGTATCAGAGTACTAGGTTCTTATTAGAGTCCTAGGAAGTCTATGGAATCGTTTCTGGTAGATTTCTCCTTATCGATGTGTTGTGAACTACACCTTCTTAGGGAAGGCTACATGGACATTGTAGGATTGTCTCATTCCTTTCTTCTCACCCTAGATCGTGCGTTAAAGTTTGAAGCAAGAATAAATTTTTCATCAATCTGTATCAAAATTCCTGCGAGATTAGCAAAGGAGAATGATAAGCATAATGCTTGAGATTCAAGTAATGAAACTAGCTACTGGAGGAGTAGCAAGAAAGTGTTGGTTCTGAATATAAAGGCTATTATATTAGAAATATTAAATTAAAAATATTAGCCCGGAGCTAATGACTTTTCTAAAGAAAGGTGATATGGGAATATCATTTGGATATCAAGAATCACAGAAAGTTAGTGTTATAGAAACAAATAGGTCATCTTAAGAAGATATGTCCCAAGGATATATATAAAATTTCTCAGGCAAGGGTGGATAGTCACTGTGATGACCACTAGTGATGAAAGATGAGTAGTGTATAAAATTGCTAAAGTTAAGATGATAGAATAAGATAGTCCTGAATTTACTAAAGAAGTTTGTATTTCAAGGTTTTTGTAACCGAACATCAAAAGCTGATATAGACCTTGTTGGTAAAGAAATATGAGTCATCAAAGCCTATAATAAGCGTTAGTATGACTCATAGAAAGGATGCATGATTGGGATATTAAAGGCATGATTATGAGCATATTCTGATAATAAGAATTTGATGCATACTTGATATGATAAGTTGTAATCATTATCATGTCACATGATTTAACAAACGACAGGTGTAGAGTATCAAAGTGCATTTTCAAATGATCAAGGCAACTTGGATGACATAAATTATCAATGATGAGTGCATATATACATGTGAACAGTGTAAAGATGCCTAAATGGATAAGTGGGAGACATTCCAAAGTAGAAAGTGTACAAAGACATAACCTCAGAGGTTAAAGGAGTTGCATGGATTTCTAAAACCGTCACAATAGGACAACACTAAACTTGTCTAGATAAGGTATATCTCATTTTATTATTAATATATTCGTGAAAGATAAAGTTTTGAGAATATTCCCTAGAACTCCCTTAAGTATTCCAATAGAGCGGTTGAACGTATACCGATTAATTGTGTAAAGAGGTTGAATGTGTTGGATGATGTGCCAGGCTAAGTTAATACTTTTGATGGGTTGTAAATATTACATGAATGACTTAAGGCTAAAGAGTTAGAGAATAGTAATGATACATTCCGTAAGTCAAAAAATTTCAAGTAGTTCAAACATATGTGGTAATGTCTCATGCATCCTAAAGGTGTTGTGTTGGGAATGAAGCTAGGGATATCTTATAGGATACAAAGGTGCTCATTGTATAACTACATGTTAAATTCCATGGGTAGTAGTGGTATGCATCGAGAATGCGTATGTGGACGTGGATTGAAATGTATATGGCATATAAAGATAGACTGCGAGTTGCTTGTATTATTGTTGTGAAAACAAGGTTTATTATGAAAAGATGATAAGGTTATGATATACAAATTTCTTGTGAAAGAGTCACTTGTTCAAAATGATTGAGCTTGGAATCAGAGGACTAAGGGAATCGTGCTTTCCAATGTCATATTCGGGCATGGACTCAGAGGCGTACCTAAAGTCGTACTTACAAAAATATATATATGAACATGGACTCATGAAAAGAGCAACAAAGTTGTATTTGTCAAAAGTATATTTGAGCATGGACTAAGGAGCATGACATTAGAAAGTCACGAATTGTATTGGTTCAAAAAGAATAGTGTGTTAATCATATCACGGTTGTAAAGGCAGAGAAACATGCCACTTGGCAACATAAGTTGTTGTTAGGGAACATCATGGTACTTAAACATGAAAGGAACCAAGTGAGCTCAGAATCGGAATCGGAAGGTAACACAAGTGTGATCAAGTTTTCTCAGAAGTGAAAATTGTGACATGAGATTCTTGGTTGAGAAATAAATGGTCCCTAATAATTGGGTGGACACGTAAGTGGTCAAGATAAGTATACTTGTAGTATATAGATTTTGTAAAGTCCATAGACAATGTGCAAAGGCTTGAGAATGGACTTACTCCTAAGTGGGGAAGAGTCGGGCATGAAATTTTATTATAAGGTGATGGGTTGTAAAAGAGAGGTCTTACCTACCGGAAGGAAAAAGAAAAGTTGAATTTATTAAATATTTTTCAGGAAAAGACAAAATACAAGAAGTACAAAAGAGGTTGTACCAAGGATACAAGTTTGTTGTAAGTAGAAGAGGTACAGTACGTTGCCATGGAAGTTAAAAAGGTAGATCGTCATTGTTTAGACAAGCTGCCAATGAACAAATGAATGGTTTGAATGATGTCATAGATGCTTGGATCAGGTATGACCTGACTTGAGTATGTAAACAATAGTTTCGAGAGTTAAACATTAAAATGTTATGTGCGCACACTTAGTTCAAGATGAAATAGGGAATTCTTTTTCCAAAGTATATTACTAAACAAGAAATGAGTTATGTAAGTTAAGATATGGTTACTAAGAAAAAAAGGGTACGATGTCGGAAGGGAGCGAAAATCCTTAAAAGATGTAAATATTACCAGGATCACGTTAATGACCAAATGTCGAATGTCTATGAGTGGTGTTATTATGATGATTCTAAATTCCTAAAGTAAGAGAATGGGAGCACAAACATACGTTCAGAAATCGATATCTAGGGAATTTCACAAGCTTGATAATATTGGAGAATGGATATCTTTCCATGAAGTGGACTTATTAGTTATGATGAGTTAGATATTGGGTTTTAAGGCAATCCAATTGTAGTTATTGTGAAGGCGGCGAGATAAACTACGTGTGATTAATATGATCAAGATACGATAATATCATGCTAGGCTCTCGAAAGAATAAAAGAACATTTTAGATAGATTCAGATGATTACGAGTCGCAAAAGTCTCGAATGGATGAAGGTGTCAGAGAATAACACTAGTACTATGGGGCATGATGTTAAAATTTTACTTATGAATATGGAAAAAAAATAGGATCTTCAGCCATAACCGAAAATTCTCAAGTATGAATTTGGTCAAAAGTTGAAAAATAGAGAATGGCTTATATAATATCATGTTAAGTGTTATAGTGAACTCACAGTTCAATATGGATGTAGAAAGGAAAATATATTAGTAATATCTCAAGTATAAAAATTATTATTTGGATGGAAGTCACCTATAACGTGGGTGTAAGAAATATGACGTGGTATCCTTAAAAGAGAATTGTGAAAAAAGTGTAATGAGACTCAGATGTTAAAGCATACTCCTTTGAGGTGTATGAGGTTTCTAGAAAGAGTGGGGGTCACACATGAGTTTACATTGTCACTGAAACTACCTTTAGTATATTCGATCTTCTATTTACCTAAATACAGAAATATGTTGATGACAGGACAAGTTTGATTCTTATGGAATATGAGGTAATATACCTTAGAGGTAATTCCATTTTCTATTCTTGGTATGCATGTTATTATGAATGATTTGACTTACAAGAAAGAACCGGTTGATATTCTTGATATGTAAGGTTATAGATTGGGAATTAAATATATTGCTTCAATTAAAGCGTTATGACATAGTCATGACGATGAGGAGGCCACTTAGATGGCCAAAAAGTTAAAAATTCAAAATGTACACTTGTTCGTGACTACAAGTATGATTATTTCCTAGAAATTTGAAGCTCGATAATTATCATCTTAAGTTTATTCCATGGAGAGAGAGTAAAATGTTTATCATGCTTATGAGTTGCGATTCAACGCATTTGTGGTTGATTCATTATTGCCTATGGTGGCTAGACTTGCCTCATCGTAGTAGATTTTATTGTTGTGATGCCGAGAGTGGATATTTGATGGTGTATTGAGGCATATGAGGTTGTTGTGTTATTTATTGATATTGTTGTGATGAGAAGAGTCATGTGGGACATTTTATATTGTATTCTTGTGGTTCACTGGTAGGTTAAAATTTTAGGATAGACCTAGAAACAAAGAAAACTCTACCAAAAGTTATGCATATTAGTCAAATAGTTTTGACTAATATACTTAGCACTGCCCAACATGCGCGCCTGTTGCGGGGCCATGCACCTGAGTGTGAACCTGATGAAGTTGGCTGCCCCAAGTGCGCGCCCAGATGCGCGTTCAAGTCCCAAATGCGCGACAGTACACCTGGGAAGGTTATATATACCCCCTAGGTCAGGGAGAGATAATTTGGGGTCAAAGTTTTGTAGTTCATTGACGCTTTTGAAAAGGATTTCGATCAAGGCTTCTCTTGGATCATACAAGGTGAGTTTTTATCCAAGTTTTGTGTTAATACAAGTTGACTAACACTAATAGTAATAAGATTCAACCATGGAATTTGTTATATTCTTCCAAATCCTACAAGAACACAAAAATGGAGATTTTTAAGATTTATCTTCAAGAGGTAATCCTACTACTAAATATTCATCTATTGTGTATAAATAAATATATAGAAGGTGCTTTGGAGTAAAAATCATGCTGTGGTTGACTTGGGAGATAAATCCTAGAAATGGGTATTATGAATAAGATTGACTAGTGGATAAAGACGATGAATCATGTCGATTTGGTAAAAATGAGTTAAATCATATTCTTTATAATCTTGTGAGCAATTCAATTATTGAATATCATATTGTTGAGTATGCAATGAGATATTAAGAGTTAAAAACTCAAGAATCGACTTCTATGGTGAGAATATCAATTTTTACTAGACTTGTAAAGTAGGAGCTAAGTTTTGAATAGTTAGTTGGCTTAGTTGGTATTATCTTAATATGTCATTGGTTAATATGAGTTGTTATGTAGATATTAATTTGTTGGCGATGTTTGATAGTTCTAAATAAATTGGAGCCTTATAATACTATTAGGAGCTTCGAATAAAGGTAAGTTGATTAAAACATACTCTACTTGAGGAATGTTCTACAAACACATGTTTTGACTTGATACATAAGATTGTTCGTAAATGTAACAATCTAACCGGTTATTTTAACAATTTATATTTTGTTCAGCTGTTTGAAGTCTTGATCAGCTTTATATGATATATTATGACTTGTGTGAATCGTCGGTTTTTGTTTTTAGGTGATTCGGGGTTGATTTGGAAGAATGATTCTCAACTAGGAAGCTTTAAGTTGGAAGAGTTGACTAAGTTTGACTTTTATGTATTTGGCCTCGGATCAGAGTTTTGATGGTTCCATTAGGTCCGGACAGTGTTTTGGACTTGGGCGTATGCTCGAATTTGTATTTGGGTGTTTCTAAAAGGTTTCGGCACTACTTTGTGCAAGTTGAAAATTTGAAGGTTGGGAATGTTCATAAGTTTGATCGAGAGTTAACTTTGATGATATCGGGCTTGAATTATTGTTCCATAAGTTGGATTGGGTTCGTTATGTCATTTAATACTTGTATGCAAAATTTAAAATCATTCCGATTTGATTTGATATGGTTTGACACGAGTTTTGGAAGTTGAAAGTTTAAAAGTTCATTAAGTTTGATTTGAGGTGTGATTCTTGGTGTTGGCATTGTTATGTGTGATTTTAGGCCTCGAGTAGGTCCGTGTGGTGTTTGGGGACTTGTTGGTATGTTCGGATGGGATCCCGAGGGGCTCGGATGAGTTTCAGACGTGATTCAGATCATTTCGGATGGATTTTGTATTGCTGATTGCTAGTGTTTCATTTGCTCTTCGCGATCGCGAAGATGAGCGATCGCGATGTGATTCTTGTAGCTGGGTATTTACATTTTATTCGTGTTCGCGACATGATGAACGCGTTCGCGTAAAGTTAAGACTGATCTTCTTCGTGTTCGCGTATGCTTCTACGCGTTCGCATAGTGATTGGGCTGAGTTGGGTAGGTCGATGGTTTCCACTTTGTGTTCGTGACATTGCTCACGCTTTTGTGTAGTTCTATCAGCTTTGTGCATTGCGTTCGCGAGGCTTGTGCCGCTGACCCGTAGAGTTAATTTTGGCAGTGTAGTATTTGTGCATAGAGATCGTGAGGGTACTACCACAATCGCATAGAGTACCACTGAGCAGTGCATATAAGTACTCTATTTCGGACCTTTGAGTTATTTTATCACATTTTGAGTTGGGGAGCTCGGATTTGGGCGATTATGGAGAGGAATTTTACCACATGGATTGGGGGTAAGTACTTTCTTCTCGAATTTTATTATATCTCATGATTCTATCTTCGATTTTTGCATTTGATTGATGATTTTGAAAGAGATTTTGGGGATTTTTGTTTAAACTTTCCTAAAGTGAATCTTTGAGTTTTGAACATCGACTCAGAGTCGTATTTGAGTGAAACTAGTATGGTTGGACTTATAATTGAATGGGTTATCGGAATTTGTATGTTTTGTCAGGTTCCGAGGTGCGGGCCCGGGTTTGAACTTTTGGTTGACTTTGAGTATTTGATTAAAGATTTGACCTTTATCGATACTAGGAGTTCTCAGAAGCAGATTGTTCCTTGGTTGCGGACTATGAAGGTATGGCCAAAGTTAGACAACTAATGGTATGTGTTATGGCCAGGTTATTTTGGACACTTGGAGGGTTATTTATCTATTTATGGATGACCAGAGTTGATTTGGGGGCCCATTGGTAGGTCTGATGAGGTCGTGTATTCTACATCGGATCGGATTTGTTGACTCAACACTGTTATTGTTGAGGGATGTGTCATGGTTAGAGTTGAACTTGATCGTGTTCTGATATGTTCTACGTATTTCTCTTCTATGCTACGCTGGGTTGTGATCGGTTGTGTATTTGCACACATGGTGCATTCTGTTTGGGTCTTGTGGAAAAATTTGAGCGAGATGGCTCTTGGGGTGTTAAATGGTTGATTGTACCTTGGTTATGGTCTTTCCGTGTTGTGGTATATTTAGCTATTCGTTTCTCCATGGTTATGGTCATGAACTTCGTGTATTTGATGTTGATTTGCGTATGACTGTTGATTTTGAGCATTATGACTTGAGGTATTTCATATGGACCGGTGTCTGGATTGGGTCACGCATAGCGGCAGAGTTATGTTGGGATATAATCTTTTGTGTTGATTTCCTATGTTTTGGTTCTCCTTTGGGTGATTGGTTCCTATCACTATGCTTGTGGTGTCATTTGTCGAGCTTTCAGGACGGTTCTCTCATTTGAGTCATTTTCTATTTTTTTGGTACATTTGAGTTGTTGCTTATTGGTGTGCGGATCGCACGGTTTGTGGCTCTAGGTAGTATTGGTGTGACATGTCAGTAGAGCAACTTGTATTTGACGAGACGAGGTCATTGGACCCCAAATGAGTGCTATCGGATTTGATTACAGTATGTTTTGAAGGATAATATAGGAAGTCAGATTATAATTTGGTAATGGATCTTATCGAGCGAGAGAGCTCCATGACTTGTTCATCTGATGAGTAGTTATGACTTTCTGCGTGTTTCTTTCATCATCGGCAGTGTACAAAGTTTTTGAATGAGGTTTAATTTGATATGAGGTTTATTACTAGTACCGGGTTTGTTTTTTAGCAGCTACTCTGATCGGAAATTATTGCTACGAGTATGCGAGTTATGTGGTATATCATGTGATTACGTCTTGGGTTATGGTTATGACTTAATACAGCTTGTTCAGATTATACAGTGTGTAGATGCGATATTCAGTCCTTTTAATGAATTCCAGATGTTGGAAACTAGGTTCTAAGGTTTACAGACTAAGGTTGAAGTAAGGATCTTCAGTTATATTGTGTTGTCAGGCTTATATAGATTGGGGTGACGTGGGATCACCCCCGGGTTTGTCCATGGTGAGTTTATGTCACGCCCCAACTTCGGGGAGTGCGACCGGCGCTCAACCGGGTACCCCGATTAAGCAAGCGCGCTAGATGCCTTCTACCCAGCCTTGCCCATTAACAATATAAGAACTAGCACAAGTGATAGACATGAGAAGAGTCAAGTGTTCTACAATCTTTTCCATTACTAAAGGATATTCATTTATAATTTCTAAAATATTACAAGTTTATAGATATTATGAAAAACATATTTTCCCAAATACCAACACTTACTAGTTTAATTCCCAACATCATAAACCACCCACAACCTGTCTACGGAGCCTCTAAGTACAACAGAAGAGTAGTGTAACTACCCGGCCAATCGTTTTGAGAGTAATAGCCCCGATCCCATATTTACTATTTTTCCCGTACCTTTTTCTGCTTATGTGACTTGCCGGGAGGTCTTGTTTTTGGTTTCGGAGTGTCTTGGGACACTTAGTCACTAAAAACGGAAGTTTAAGTCTTAGAATTTTGACCATAGTTGTAAATGTGTGAAGACGACTCCGGAATAGAGTTCCGTCGGTTTCGTTAGCTCCGTTGGGTGATTTTGGACTTATTAGCGTGTCCGGACTGTGAATTTAAAGTATGTAGCTGATTTAGGCTTGAATTGGCGAAAGTCAAATTTTTGGAGATTTTGACTGGTAGTGGACTTTTTGATATCGGGGTCGGATTTCGATTCCGAAAGTTGGAGTAGGTCCGTAATGTCGAATATGACTTCTGTCCAAAATTTGAGGTCAATCGGACGTGGTTTGATAGGTTTAGGCATCGGTTGTGGAAGTTCGAAACTTTGAAGTTCATTAAGTTTGAATTGGAGGGTGATTCATGTTTTTAACATTGTTTGATATGATTTGAGGGTCCGACTAAGTCCGTATGGTGATTTAGGAGTAGTGGGTATGTTTTGTTGAGGTCCTTAGGGCCTCGGGTTGATTTTGGATGGTTAACGGATCAAATTTGGTTTTAGAAGAATAGTTGAAGCTGCTGCACCTGGTGTAATCGCACCTGCGCAACATTGACCGCAGGTGCGAGCCCGCAGAAACGAGCCAATGGACGCATGTGTGGTTTGGAAGGAAGAGGCCAGAGGTCGCAGGTGCGGAGGTATAACCGCATATGCGCATCCACAGATGCGGAAGATGAAACGCAAAAGCGGAAGGGGCCAGGGCGTGAGGGATCGTAGAAGCGAAAGATTTCCGCAGGAGCGGGCGCGCAGGTGCGACCCATTGCTCGCAGATGTGGACCCAATCCCCTTAAGTCATTTTCGCACCTGCAATAGAAATTCCGCAAGTGCGGCGTCGCAGGTGCGACTATGGACCGCAGGTGCGAGACTTCTGGACAAAATACTTAAATGCAAGGGTTCGCGATTTTTGCTCATTTTTAACATTTTGAGCTCGGGTTTGGCGATTTCTTGAGAGCATTTTTGAGGGATTTCTTGAGGTAAGTCCCTTGTGCTTATTTTTGATCAATTATCTTTCTCCCCCATTTATTTTTCCACCTTGTTAGTGTGTATTTAAGGTAAAATTTTGGAGTTAAGACTAGGGATTTGGAGAGTTTGATTTGAGGATTTGAAAGACCATTTGGTGTCGGATTTTAGTAAATTTGATATGGTTAGACTCGTGAGTGAATGAGTGTTCATATTTTGTGACTTTTACCCGATTCCGAGACGTGGGCCCGTGTCGACATTTTAGGTAGAATTTCGGAATTTTTGTTAAAGTATTGATTTCATTAATTAAATGAGCCTATTATAGTTGTATTTATGATATGAAATTGTGTTTGGCTAGATTTGGGCCATTTGGAGTCGGATAATCGAGGAAAGGGCATTCTTACGGATTGATTGAGCTTGGTTTGAGGTAAGTGACTTGCCTAACCTTGTGTGTGGGAAATCCCCTTAGGATTTGGTACTGTTGTGATATGTGAGCGCCGTGTACGTGAGGTGACGAGTACGTACACGGGCTATTTGTTGTAAAACCCGATTTATTTTACTGAGTAGCAACCTGTTTTTCCTTTAATTTGAGTTATACCGTTTAAATGAGTATTAGTCTGTTTTCATTCTTAATTGAGCTATTCCAACATGTGTAGCTATCCTGTTTAGTCTAATATCGCATGTCTACGTGATTTAATTGCTTATTTGAACTCCATGAAGCATGCCTAGTTGATTTCCTATTTTTCCTTGTTCTTTATCAGTATAACTGTAGAAATCTTCCTGTTAACTGTGGTATTTATCAGTTTGAGCTATGTGTTTACTTTGAGACTACGAGGCGGTTCCTCGGGAGTTTTCCCTGCACATTTATTTTTGAGACTACGAAGCAGTTTCTCGGGAGTTCTCCCTGTACATTTACTTTTGAGACTACGAGGCGGTTCTGTTACGTCCCGTAATTTAATATTAGAATTAGTCATAGTAATCCATATGAGCTAGAAGGGATTAAGACCATTCATGAGATTATAGAGGATTTGTGACTATGTTATTGTAAGACTCCGTAAGTTTAACAACATTGATACGGTTAGATATTATGTTAATGTGATATTTTCTTTTAAGTGGAGTATTTTAGTAAAGGTTTTATAAGTATAATTTTGGATAGTTACCATTATTACTGTTTTTGAATATGGTAAATTATACACATAATATAAGAAAGTTTATGAGATTTTCTTTATTGTAAAGATAGAAATTATTTTCTCACAAGAAAAGAAGGTTATCTTTTTACCATTTTAAGAATTAAGCGTACGAAAAGTTTTACTCTTTATATGAGATTAGGAAAATTATAAGTTGAGAAAATATATGTATTTTTACATTGATGTTTTGATAAAAATAATAGTGTAGGTATTTATTTTATGTGGTACCACAAGACCATGATAGTATGATGAATAAAGTGTATTAAAAATAAGTAGAATTTTAAGTAATTTGAGATAATTATTAATTATGCGGGTAATTGGTTAATTATCGGGTAGCGGGATATTACCTAATTAATTAATTGATTATAGGATAAGATTAAAATCCCCACCCCACCCCCACGTGGCAGTAAGCCACTATTAATACATATGACTAAGTAGTCATATGAGCTTAGGTGGCTATCTAAGGTGAATAGAACTTTAACGTGTAATCCATTCAAAGTCTATACAAAGTTTGGTTTCATTACAAAGTTGGTACAAAGTTTGGTTTCATTACAAAGTTGGTCTTATTTTGGACATAGAATAAGAAAGTAAGAATTAGATACCTTTCCTCAAATTCTAAGCAATTCAAAAACAGACGCTAAGGTTCAATCCAACAAAGCTTCCAACGAAAATTGTTGCAACCAAACAATTCCAACGATAATTGTTAGAACCGTAGCAACGTAAGATTTTGCAATTCTAAGAGAGCACGGTACAATATTTCTCAAGAACATCATACGAATTTTCTCCTACTTCGATCTGCCGTTACGTGTCGTCGCAATCAACGGGTGTTAAAGGGATTGTCAAGAGAATCGGTTCAGGTATGTTAAGGCTATCCCTTCTTTCCGTTTGGCACGATCCATGTAACAATACGTAAACGTAATGCTATTCCATAAGTGGTTCTACTCTTAGCAGTTAAGGATGTCTATGTTATTCATTCCCGTAAAGTGATATTCAAGCATGTCTAAATATGTATCTAGTTCCCTATTGAGTTATTTGATAAAGATGTTAATTTTTATAATATAGTGATACATGTACATACATTTTCATGCATATTCATTTACCACCAGTTGGGCAGTTATGTATTATTATTTACCACCGGTAGGGCAGTTATGCATTTACCACCGAACTACGGCCGGTCGGGCAGTTACCACTGATCAGTTGGACAGTTATGCATTTACCACCGAGCTACGACCAGTGGGGCAGTTACCACTGATCAGTTGGGAAGTCATGCATCATACGATATGGATAATAGTCTCAAAGAGAAGCATTATATATATAAGTATAATAAGTATGCATAATAATTGTCTCAAATAGAAGCATTGTATATATGTGTGGCACTTCAGAGATTCAGGCTGATTCTTATATGTCTTTAATTAATGTTGAATTATGGTTATGTTTCAGTTCTGCCTTACATACTCAGTACATTATTCGTACTGATGTCCTTTTGTTGGGGACGCTGCATTCATGCCTACAGGTATAGATAATCAGTTTGTCGAGCCCTCATAGTAGACGAGATTGGCATCCAGCGAAGAATCGGTAAGACTCCACCTCATTCTAAGTGCAGCTGAGTCTATGAATCATCGTGTCAGGATTTTGCTACAGACTTATGGGTAGGCCGGTACCCTGTTCCATTTGATGTCACATAATCTTAGAGGCTTTGTAGATAGAGGTTCATTTTGTACAGTATGTTAGAGGCCTTGACGGCCCATATGTATTCATGTTTTAAGAATGATAGTTTATTGATACAATGTTGCCCACTTATAGTTATACATTACGAGTTATGGCCAAGTTGGCCCATGATAGTTGCAGAAGAAAAACAATGAGTTACAGAGTGGTTCGCACGGGCCAGTACGGCACCGGGTGCCAGCCATGCCTCCTCAGGTTTGGGGCGTGACCCTCGGGAGTTCTCCCTGCACATTTACTTTTGAGACTACGAGGTAGTTCCTAGGGAGTTCTCCCTGCATATTTACTTTTGGTACTACGAGACGGTATCTCAGGAGATCTCCTGTCGAGTATTTACTTTTAGGACTACGAAACGAATATCTCGGGAGTGCCCCTGTTGTTATCACATTGTTTGTATGTTATTTATTTCTCTGTGAATTCCTTCTGTTAAATTCTCTATTTTACTTCATTTTACTTTATCATCTGTCTTGTAATTATATCCTAGTAGGGCTCGGACCTGACCTCGTCACTACTCTACCGAGGATAGGCTTGGCACTTACTAGGTACCTTTGTGGTGTACTCATGCTACTCTTCTGCACATGTTTTGTGTGCAGATCCAGGTACTTCTTATCAGCCCCGCTATTAGCTAAGACTGCTTGCTGTTGTACGGAGACTTCAAGGTACATCTGCCGCGTTCGCAGACCTCGGAGTCCCCCTCTATTCTCTCCTATGTCATTTACCTTCCGTACATCTTTTGTTAGACTATGGTGTATAGAGATACTAATCTCCTTCTGTAGCTTGTGACTTATGATGTTCCGGGTTTTGGGAAGATTGTGTATTTATAGAGTATTGGTTATCGTACATGTCGAGCGATATTGTTATTAGTTATTCAGTTATCCACTGATGTTAGTTGCCAAGTTTTACTTTCGTTTGTTATTTTCCGCGATTTGTTAGGCTTACCTAGTCGTAGAGACTAGGTGCCATCACAACATTATACGAAGGGAGTTTGGGTCGTGACAAGGTAGTATCAAAGCTATAGGTTCATAGGTGTTGTAAGTCACAAGCCGGTTTATTAGAGTTTTGCGGATCCATATGGAGACGTCTGTACTTATCTTCGGGAGGCTATAGAACTGTTAGGAAAAATTATACTTCTTTGATTCTTTGTCGTGCGAAATTGTTGACTTCGAAATTCTAAACTTCTATATTCTATTCTCTCACAGATGGTGAGGACACGTACAAGCGGATCTGATGACCAGGAACCCGCGCCCCCTGCTAGAGCCGCGAGAGGTCAGGGCCAGGGCTGGGGTAGAGGACGAGGATGATCATGCAGTGCAGCCAGATCACCCGTGCGCGCGGCGACAGAGGAGCCCCCAGTAGCTCGATATGGAGGGCAGACACCTGAGATACCTGTTGCTGCACCAGCTCTCCAGGAGACTCTAGCCCAGTTTCTGAGCGTGTTCAATACCTTAGCTCAGGTTGGATTGATTCCACTTGCTCCTGCCATCTCTCAGGCCGGGGGAGGAGCACAGAATCCCGCCGTAGATACTCTAGAGCAACGGGTTCAGGCCGACCAGGTTCCAGAGATTATACCAATGCAGCCGGTAGCTCCAGTTCAACACGAGACTAGGATAGCCACTTCTAGGGCGGAGCAGCTCAGACTTGAGAGGTACAAGAAGTACCACCCACTTACCTTTAGTGGATTGGCTACGGATGATGCTCAGGGTTTTCTGGAGGAGTGTCATCGTATTCTCCGTACTATGGGCGTAGCGGAGACGAGTGGGGTTTCTTTTACCACCTTCCAGCTTAGAGGAGCAACCTATCAGTGGTGGCATGCTTATGAGTTGAGTAGTCCGGATGAGGCAGCTTCACTTACATGGGCTCAATTCTCGAACATGTTTTTGAGAGAGTATGTCCCGCAGAGCCTCAGGGACTCATGGCGCGCGGAGTTTGAGAATCTGCGCCAGGATGCTATGACTGTGTCAGAGTATGCAGTCTGATTCAGTGATTTGGTCCGGCATACACCGGCCTTGGTTGCCACAGTTCGAGAGAGGGTTCGACGATTTATTGAGGGACTCCACCCCAGTATCCGGATTAGTATGGCCAGGGAGTTAGAGATGGATATTTCTTATCAGCAGGTTGTGAGTATTGCCAGGAGATTGGAGGGCATGCTTGCCTGGGATAGAGAGGAGAGGGAGGCCAAGAGGTCTCGAGAGACTGGTTATTATTCTGGAGCTCGTGTCCCAGCAGCTCGCCATGATAGGGCTTATGCAAGTCACCCCATTCATTCAGCTCTTCCAGCCGCCAATGGTATTTTGGTCCCTTCTAGACCCCAAGAGCCTTATTATGCACCACCAGTATCTAGTGTGCCTCCTGCTCGGGGTACTTTTAGCGGCCAGTCCAGCAGACCTGGCCCGAGCCAGTTACAACAGTCACACTCTTCGAGAGCTTGTTTTGAGTGTGGCAACACTCGCCATATGGTGAGGGATTGCCCTAGATTTAGGAGGGGTGCACCTCTACAGACTTCTCAGCCGCCACGTGCTCCACCGGGTCCTCAGTTTATGATTCTAGAACTAGATACCGCCCCACCTACTCAGCTAGCTCGATGTGGAGGTTGGGGAGGTCGAGGTCGCCGTAGAGGGGGAGGCCAGGCCAGATATTATGCTCTTTCGGCTCGTACAGAGTCAGTTGCTTCCAACTCTATCATTATAGGTATTGTTCAGGTCTGTCAGAGAGATGCGTCGGTATTATTTGACCCAGGCTCTACATATTCCTATGAGTCCTCTTATTTTGCCCCTTATTTGGGCGTATCTCGGGATTCTTTGAGTTCCCCTATTTATGTGTCTACTCCTATGGGAGATTCTCTTGTTGTGGACCGTGTGTATCGGTCGTGTTTGATTGCTCTTAGTGGTTTTGAGACCAGAGCCGATTTGTTATTACTCAACATGGTAAAGTTTGATGTTATCTTGGGCATGGACTGGTGATGACCAATTTTGGCCGAATTAAATGAGGGATGATGTGATTTTGAAATAAATGGGGACCGAACCCTGGTTCCTGAGTTGCCTACATATCCCTGGTGTTACGGGAATCAGGCCGTGTGTAGTTCTGGATCCAACGGTGAACGAAACCGATGAAGTTGTTATAGGAATGGTCGTATGTTTCGGAAAAGGGTTCCTTTGGGTAGGATAGTATCAGATGAATTTATGCGAAGTCATGAATGCGAATCTGAAACATTATGGATCTATCACTGAGCAAATATCTAAACGGTCATAGAGTAAAAGACGGGTAATTGAAGGTGGTCGGTTATGTTTGAAACAATTGCAGGATGTGAACATTGAACGAAAACCGGAGCGAATATTGCTCCCGTTAGGAGAACGGTTATTTCATGGATTACCTACAAAACTTAAAACACGATGCATGCAAATATATATGGGTTATTGCGAAAATTCAAACTTGATGCAAATTCCCTTTAGACCATGAGGGTTGTCTTTGAACGGTGAGATGGTGTCCTTAGACCATGATGTCGTGGGCCATGAATCATGTGATAAGGGATTCGTAGGCCATGAAATGATATCCTCGGGCCATGAGAATGGTGCCTCCGAACCATGACGCCTTTGAATAATGATGTGCACTTTTAAGAGATCCTCGGGCCATGGAATGGTGTCTTCCGGTTATGAGGATGATGCCTTCAGACCATTACGCTTTTGGAAAAAATGGCGATATTTCAGCCCATGAAATGTAAAATATGATGTTTGGCCGTATGCGAAGCTGAGACAAGACAAGGCTTAGTCTTGGGTAAGATGAGGGGAATGCTTAAACCTGGGTGAGTAGAGGATAATGCTAGGTCTTAGATGGCGTAATGGAGATAGAATTTAATCATGAGGAAAGGCAGTGCTTAGCCTTGTGGAATTAGGGAGGCAATGCTTAGCCTCATGCAGGAAGATGAGACAATGCTTAGTCTCATGCAAGTAAGGAAAGCGGTGCTTAGCTTCATGCAGGAAAGGCAATGCTTAGCCTTATGCAATTAAGAAGGCAGGGCTTAGCCTCATGCAAATAGGGAGGCAGGGCTTAGCCTCATACAAATAGGAGACAATGCTTAGTCTCATGCAAAGAAAGGCAGTGCTTAGCCTTATGCAGTTAAGGAGGCAGTGCTTAGCCTCATGCAAATAGGAGACGATGTTTAGTCTCATGCAAAGAAAGGCAGTGCTTAGCCTTATA